>NC_092052.1:2263726-2563726 GCF_003086295.3 Arachis hypogaea
ACGGCGGCTTCCCTTCCCCCTTCATCGTCATCATCATCAGAGTTCTGGAGGAGGCGGCGGCGACGACGAGGTCACGACGGCGACGATGGAGGCTCCCCGGCGCCGTCCCCCTTCCCCTCCCCTCCCCTCCCCTCCCCCTTCGTATACCCTTTTCTTCTCCCCCCACAAACGCATTTTCTTCCCTCTCCCCCCAATACGCGTTTTCTTTTTTTTTTTTAATTTTATAATTTTTATTATTAAAATAGGAATAGGGGTAGTTTAGGAATAAAACAAAAAATTTTATTTAAAAGGACGATTTTAATACGAAAAAAAAAACTTTAAAGACTATTTTAAATCCAAAATTAGAAGAGGGACGATTTCAATTCTGGCACAAAACTTTAGGGACCAAAATCGTACTTACCCTATATATAAACTAGTAGAATTTAAACATTCAACACTTAATTAAACGAACAAATGAATTAATTATTTCACAAATTAAATTTAAATTAGTTAAAATGATCCGTATACAAGAACACTCTAGAATAACTCTTGAAGCTAAGCACTGCAACTTGAGATTTTCAAAGGAATTCTGTTATTACATAGGAAAGAATCTTATTAATTAAATATTAACTATGTCAAAAGGAATTCACTTGATAATTACGTGAATTACTTACTAACTACATGCTTTCTTTTTTTAAATGCATGGGTGTTTGACATTTCTATTTAGAGTGTACCAAATTGAAGGAATAGATTAAAATTTGTGGTATAACATTATTCATTTCTTTTATTATCAGTCACAGTGCATCATACACACATGTGAGCCAGTGATGAGTTGACTCAAATCACATTGACTTTTCACTTTCTTTCTTCTTTTTGAATAGAAAGTGAATGAATGTATATGCATGGTACATGAGAGAAGCGCGTTGAATCCATAAAATCTGGATCCTAATTAACGTTCCTTAAATTTGTTGAAGTCAAAATCATTTGTGAAATTATTAAGTACTGTACGTTTTTGCCAACAAGTTATTTAAATGCTTCTCTATATATAAGGGTACAATCATGCCTCATTCTTCTCATCTAATCAACAAGAATCTTGCCTCAATTATCATCATTTTATAACTTAGTTCAATCTTGAGGACATATAATATGAAGGTAATTAAGGGAATCTCTTAAATTAATTATCGTTTCATTGAATTTCTTTTTCTTTTTTTTCCCTACTATTTCAATTCTAGAAAAAATTTATCTTTTCATGATGAATATACATATAATGGTTTGCAGCAAAAGATTGTGATTGAGGTGCCATTAAACTGTACCAAATGCAAGAAGAAGGTCTTGACCATATGCACCACTGCAGAAGGTATCACATACAACACAATTCTTTTTTTTACTTATATATATGTTGTTTAATATAATATATATTTAAATTTCAATTATATATATAAATATAATCTTCATATAAAAATATTTTCAATTATTGAATATGTTGATCTGTATCATACATAGGTGTGACGGCAGTTAAGTTTATAAGAGATGGTAAAGATCGAGTGGAGATTATAGGAGAAGGAGTTGATGCAGCTCAAGTGACACAAGATTTGAGGAACAAGCTTAAGTTTGCTAAACTAGTTAATGTGTCCAAGCTTGATTAGACTCATGTATGTCTGGTATATTAGTATAATCTCAACTTCATTGCCAACCTTAATTAGTGGCTTCATTCTATATCTTATATTATTTTGTTCGTTTATGATATTTTCATCTTCTTCTTCCAATTGATATAGCCGTGAGCTTAGATTCTGAAGTGTGAAGTGTAATATTGTAACAACATGAAATGTAAATCGTCTAATGTTACGTTCATATATATGTTTATTAAAAGGGTGATCTCTTTTTATTAACATTCATTTAAATTGTTGTAAAAGCAGACATAACAGATGTGAGATTGAACAAGAAAATATGAAAGCATGAAGCAAACTTTTCAAGTAATGTTACATTTTTTTTCCCCAAAAAACCAAGATATATGGAAATGCATTTTTATTACTTGTGGCAACAGGACAGGTTGGGTAAGAGCATATTTTTGTCCTATCTAACTCTACCTCGTCTTTTAGCTAATGGTTTGTATAGAATTTGTTCTCTGTTCTGCTCTTATCTGTGAATAGTAAAAATTTATACCCTAATCTATCTTATCGCTACATGTCTTTATTAATTATTAAAATTTAACAAATAAAATTAAATTTTAAAATTTATTTAACCATAATTATATACATTATATAAATTAACTTAAAAATAATACAATATCTACCTCTATTTGTGCATAGTCACTACTCACCATGTGACTAATTTTTTTTATATGAAAAAAGATTGTGCGTGATTTATCATCCTGAATAACTAGTATGTTTTTCTTTGATATGGATTTTATTATTTTTTATTTTTTTCTGATAGATGCTATTTTTTCTTTACTCTTACTTCTACTCTTCTTTAAACTCTTAGTCTTTCAGTCACAGCCGGTGATAAATGGGAATACCCAATTCTTTTGTACTTCTTTATGGAAACACTTTTATTTTATATTAATAAAATAATATTTATTTTTGAAAAAAAAAATAACAAATCGGACCTTTAGATTTAGAGAAATAGAAAAATCTAAGGGTCAA
This sequence comes from Arachis hypogaea, assembly GCF_003086295.3. NCBI lineage: Eukaryota > Viridiplantae > Streptophyta > Magnoliopsida > Fabales > Fabaceae > Arachis > Arachis hypogaea. The sequence continues at coordinate 2,266,348 of NC_092052.1, forward strand.
ATTTTATAGTGCACAAATAAAAAAGTTCGATGTGTTGAAATAAATTTTTTTATTATAAAACAAATCGAAGGATCCGAATTAAAATTTAAAATTTTTTAATATTAAAATACAAATTTGAGAGTGACCATTATTTAAAAACATCATTGGAAGCCCAATAAAAAAAATATTAAAATAAAAAGCGTCACCATCCTCTCCAAATTTCTAAGAACTATATATTGAATGGCATATGGGCATATTCTGTTATAGCTGCTGCAGTTCAATTCGTCTTTGTTGTTTCCTAATTAATTGGAAATTTCTCTGCTTCCTTGGCGGAACAATTATTTCTTTTCGGGTACATAGCAATATAGAAGACTATGCTCTTCAATAAACATGGAATTTTGATCTTGATCCCTATCATGTCCGTTTTCTATGCAATAATTCAAGATTTGATTTATGTAAAACCACTTTGTTTAGCATCCCGAAAACGTTAATTACATTGCTTGTCCCCCCAAAAAATCGTTATTCAATATAAGAATTGATACCATAGGTAAAAAGTAATCTTTATATGTAATGATAACATGATATAAGTACTTTTTATAAGATAATATTTAGTACTCCAAAAAAAGATTTTAATTGAGTTATTACTCTTAAATCATTTAGAATCATATATGATCGCATTACTTTCAAGTATAATAGTGGAGAAATAAAGTTTATCACTCTTGATTATCATAAAAAATCAGCCATTTAGTCACTTAATTAATTATTTATATAAAATATATATTAAAATATAAAAAATACATTAAAAATAAATTAAATAACATATATGTTTATACAAATACATAATAATTAATTTTTGATGTGTAACATAATATTTTTTTATATATATTATCACATTTGTTAGTCGTAAAATGATGCTTAAAAATATAGTATTTTTAATACTTTGATACTATATAATATTATTAAATAATAATATAAATATTTTCAGTTTATTTTTTTGTCCAAAGAATATTTCCATGTTAATTATTTATTAACATAATAATATACTATCAGATAATTAGTTGTTTACTATATAAGAAAATTAATTTTTCCATACATAATTTCAAATCAAGTGTTATTTCAAATTTCATTATTTAAAAAATCTCTACTAAAAAATAAATCTTTTTTTTTTTAAAAAAAGGAAAAAACTAAAATCAGCAGAATCAGCTTCCGAAGTCCACCAACCAAAGCTGCCACTTGCTGTGGCGAACGAACTCAGCTAACAAAGACAAAGCTCCCAACTTTGCTTGAAACCTCAATTCTCATACTTTCGAACCCTAATTTCACACCCCCATTCTTCAAATTCCACAATTTACTTCCAATAGAACCCCAACATTCAAAGAAAGGAGAAATTTTTTTCCTTTATATTGTGTTTTCTGTTCTGTTCTTATTCGCTTTTATTTTTCCCAATTTTTCTAGGTTGTTGCATAACATAACCTTCTTTTTGGTTGCATATCATAACAATTTAGATATATTTGTTTTGATTCATTTGGGAAGTTTTTCAAGTTGTTTCGCATCAAAATTTGATTTTGATTAGTGGGGTGTTCTTAAGTTTTTATTTTTGTTATGAAATTTGTTTGGGGATGGCACTTGAATCATTGGTTATCGGTCACAAAGTGTTCCTCACCGGCTGTTCTAGATTACCTTATATTGCACACTACAATCGCACAAAGAGAGTTCCAATCAGAGTTGTTTCCACAAAAGATAGATACCCTTCTTGTCCCTTGGTGTCAAATTGTTTTGACCCTTGTAGTTTTGGAAGCTTTTTTATGGTTTCTAGTTATACGAAAGATGATAGAAGGTTGTTTGGTAGAGCTAGCTTGAGGTGTTTGGCAAGTAGTGGCAATGACTGTTTTCAAGAGAAAAATGCTGTTTCCAAAGTGAATTTGAATTTTGTAAAGGGATTGATGAAGAGTGGGGTGATTCTGGCTGCAGCAGTTTGTGGGGTTTTGGTGTTTGGATGCCCGCGAGTTTCCGCCGTCGAAGGTGTAGTGAATGCTGGTTATGGTGTTATTGGACAGAGCATACTCTTGCTTAGGAACACTTGGCCTAAGGTCTTGCAGGTTCTTCGTATATTTAAGGAGCAGGGGTTGATATTAGCAATCCTTTTGGGGCTCTCAGCATTCTTCTCTATGGCAGAGACTTCAATTACTACACTTTGGCCTTGGAAGGTATGTTCCCTTCTCTATCTGTTTGCTTCTCACATTATGATTTATTTGGTTTTCATTTATGCGATATATGGTTCTAGAAGTTATTGAGCTACATGTTTGGCAAGATTTGACACAAGAACACAATATTAGGTATACATTACTTTATATGCATCTCTTTGTGCCAATGTCAAAAACCTAAGGCCACAAATGTAGGAGGCAAAGTGGAGCTTAAGTAACTTGGAAGCCATTGGAGTAGAATGCTAGTTAAAGTCTATCAAAATATCAATATTTGATTGTATTACTGGTTTGGCTGTATAGTTTATGAATGAATACAACAGTGCCTCTTAACTGTCTGAAGAGGGCATATAGTTCTTTTTATATGAATGCCTTTTTTTATCATAAGATTTTTTTATTCCTTTTGAACACTGTTTCTGCTTGTGGTTTGAGCTTTGAAGTCTGATCATTGTTGATGACAATATCTAAGGTTCGTGAATTGGCTGAAAAAGAGTCAGAAAATGGCGTCTTCAGATTGCTTCGGAGTGATGTTACTCGGTTTCTTACAACAATACTTATCGGCACAACGTATTTCCCCCTCATTGTTCTTAGTAGTGATAAATATCCATTTTCTTTAGTCTTAGTTATGATATATTTTTAATGTTAGGCTATTATGTTGTACTCAGTGTTGTGAATATTGCGGCAACTGCCTTGGTTACAGATGCTGCAACAGCAATGTTTGGGGAAGCTGGTGTCAGTGCAGCAACAGGAGTGATGACTGTATGTTTATTTATTTATTTATTCTTTCTTCAATGTTTGAGGAATCTTTCCCAGGATTCCAAACGAGCTTAAATGGTTTTTATGCATAGATCTGATAATAGGAAACTCATATCCTCCGGGTCCATTCTTTCACTATGCCTACTCACTGTACTTTAAACTAGTTAACTGTTGATTACAAACTAATTTTTCAAAATTCTATAAAAATCAAAGGAAAAAACTTCTTTGTGTAAAGGATTGGATGCTATATTCAAAAACCGTCTCTTATTCATGTTTCCTCTTACTTCTTTTTAAGTATAATATCTGTAAATGCACCTTGTTTTGCGCTCCTTTTTCCCTCATAACATCTCATTGTTTCTTTTTTTTTTTTTTGTTTCTTTTGTAACTAAACAAGGTTGCAATTTTGCTTCTCACTGAAATCACTCCAAAAAGTATAGCAGTGCATAATGCCACAGAGGTGGCTCGGTTTGTGGTATGTTGTAAATTTTTTGCCCTTTCTTCTATAATCTTTGTGAGCAGAAATGTTCCTGATTTAAGCATTTGTGTTTATTTTGCATGTTTTCTGTTTTCATGCTTCTTTTCAAATTCTTTCTATAACAAATATTGATTATAATGTCTTTAGGTCAGGCCAGTGGCATGGCTTTCCTTGGTATTGTATCCTGTGGGGAGAGTTGTTACTTATCTTTCAATGGGGATGCTGAAAATGCTCGGCTTAAAAGGAAGAAGGTCTGCTTGAAAGATATCTAGGAATTAATCTTTTCTTATCATATTGTATCTATTACTTCTTTTACGTCTTTTTGAAGTTTCGTGACATCTAATCTTAGTTTGTATGCAAAATTTTAGTCCCTTCGTCACAGGAATGGTGTTCTTTTATTTGCATCTATACTCCATGATAACTCCATTTGACTTTTAATCTGGAAATTATGATATTTCTGAAACGGCATGCACACTTGTTGGAGCAATCATTGTCGACAATAGACTAAACCATCATTGTTTACTTTACCAGTGAGCCTTATGTAACTGAAGAGGAACTAAAATTGATGCTAAGGGGTGCAGAATTAAGTGGGGCAATAGAGGAAGAGGAACAGGTAATGGATTTTGGGTTTAATATTCTAATTGCACTTTGGTCCATTTTTTTCCCTCAAAATTCAGTCTTTTCCCATTTATATGATGAGTATATATATATAATTACAGGATATGATTGAAAATGTATTGGAAATAAAAGACACACATGTGAGAGAGGTTATGACGCCACTTGTTGATGTTGTTGCAATTGATGGAAGTTTAAGCCTTGTAGATTTTCATCATTTGTGGGTCACACATCAGTACTCGAGGTATTTAATTATTCTCGGCCTTCAAATTTGCAATGATAGTTCAAACTACAAAGAGTTTTGTTACCAATGTGGTAACTGGATATGTTTAATAGGGTACCTGTTTTTGAGCAACGTGTTGATAATATAACGGGAATAGCATATGCAATGGATCTGTTGGATTATGTTAAGAAGGTTGGGAGATTTTCTCTCTTACTTATTGTTAATTATAAGTGCTTTGCCTATTAATGTTATCCCCCAATCTCATAGTTTGCAGAATTATAATCTGTTTGGTTTTGAAGGGCGATTTGCTAGAAAGTACTACAGTTGGAGATATGGCTCACAAGCCTGCATATTTCGTACCCGGTAACTTATTCTATCTTGTGTTCGCACAAAATATACTAGAGGTGATAGACACAAACAAGTTCAGTAGGTTTAATCATATGATTTAATTTTGAACCGTCTTTACATTTTAAATTCGGTAGTTCATTTGAAATTATATTATGACTTCGTGCTATATTTGCTTATAACATTTTGAGTGTTATGAAAATGGTAGTTGAGATGTAAATCTCATCCTTAGTGTAAATCAGTCAATTTGTGGTTTTATGAAGCTATTGGGTTATGTTTGATAGCAACACACTTATATCTGTTTTATTGATTTAGAGTGTTTGGTGAATACATTCTTATTAGTTGTTACTGGTATTTTCAGATTCAATGTCCGTTTGGAATCTTCTTAGAGAGTTCCGAATCAGGAAGGTTCACATGGCTGTTGTACTTAATGAGTATGGCGGAACTGTGGGGGTATGTGCACACAACTCCCGAATCCAGCCAACCCCAATACATACTCTCTCTAATCTGCATATAAGTTCTAGAAGTCTTCACCTTGTGATGCTTACGGAATCTATATATATATTTCTATTTACAGATTGTAACTCTTGAAGATGTTGTTGAGGAAATTGTTGGTGAAATCTTTGATGAAAATGACTCAAAGGTAAGGCTTAGTATAAGTCATTGCACTCGATTCAGATATTAGTGGCTTATTACGCATTTCTCGCATTATATGTAGGCTATTATTAGCCTTTAGCTTTTTGTAGTTCTTACTTGTTTAAATCTTTATGGCCACAACTCTTTGCTGCTTAATGATGAGATGCTGATTTACCATAAGAAAACTTCTTTATGTACTTTCGGGGTGATTCTACAGGAGGAGATTCAGAAAAAAACTGGTTACATAGTAATGCGAGCTGAGGGCGTATTTGACGTTGATGCAAACACATCTATTGATCAGCTCTCTGAAGATTTGAACATCAAGATGCCAGAGGTTCTTTACTTTTGTTTTACATATTTATCTTCAGCATCTCAACTTGTTAATAGGTCTAAAACAAAAGATTAAATAGTTTGGGGATTTCACATTAGAACTTAGAATATAATTGGTATGAACCAATTCTTTTAAAAGCTTAAACTATTATTTTTTTGGTGACTAAAGCTTAAATGTGCTTATTAGCAGTATGGTAAATCTGTTTTAGAATTTCAGGTCTCTTAATATATATAAGTTGCTGCTACTATTTCAGGGTCATCAATACGAGACAGTGTCAGGCTTTGTATGCGAAACATTTGGATACATCCCAAGGACAGGTGAATCGATCAAAGTGTCTCTTGAACGAGAAGATGAAGATGATGATAATGAGGAGACCAAGTCTGACAACCAGGACTCGAAAGAGAAGAACCAGATTTTTAAACTCGAGGTAATCAATTTGTTGCTGCCTGAAGATTCTCACTCAAAATCTTAGCTTGTGTTTATCGAATTTAGAGTGTGTGGAAATAAGCAAGTTCAATGATACTGCAAAACTATAGTAATTTTTTTCACCCGGTAGGTCTATTTTGCAACTATTTTGTATTTTGCTGCAGATACTAGCTGGAAATGCCAGAAAAGTGAGCGCTGTTCGGTTCGAAAGGATAAATGGTGAGGATGAGATGCTGGAGGCCAAAGAAGTAACTCACTTTGTCCCTAAAATTGTGAAGAGAAAATGGAATAATGGTGAGGACTCGGACGATGCAGATTACGATGGAGATGCATTTGCGAAGAGACCGCAGCACGAGATTTCTAGCGAGTATATAGATGATCAGGAAAATTCTGACAGAGATTAAGGTTCACTCTTTTCATTTTTTGTTCTTCTTTAGATCTATTTGGCATGTTTTGGTGCCATTTTTGCAACACCATGTAAGATGGGAAGGTACATATTGAAAATGAGAATCAATAATGTGAACACATTCATAATTTTGTTCAAAAGGGAATGGGGGGTGTTTACACCAATAAGCCTTGTAACTCAATTGAGATTAGCCCTTTTTGCAAGTTTTGAAATCATGGGTGTGATGATCATCATCATAATGAGGGATTGATCTTCTTCTACTTAACTCCTTTATCAATTGTTTTGCACATTTAATGTCAATGTACCTCCAAAAGAAAACTCAGGTGAAATTTTTCATGAATTAGTTTGTGTTGAAACTTTGTAGTGCTAAACGGTAGAATCAAGTGAAAATGTTGAAACTTTGTGTTGCATGAAAACAGATTCGAGCAAAGTTAATCTTAACATCCCAAAATGGTGCAACTAAAATATAGCAAAGTATCTAAAAGTATCACTAGAATTATATTGAATAGAGAGAACAAAACGTGCTTGAATATCAATATTTTAGTATGACAAAATGCTCATTGAGATATTGAGTCAAAGTTTATCTCCCTTAAAAGAAAAAGGTCTTTGTTTCCGTGTGGATCCCCCGCCTAGGTTGCTATATAATATAGTCTTATGTTATTATTATTTCTTTGTCGTTTTACTTACTGGTATCCAAATCCAACAACTATTTGGTGTTCATATTGCAGAGCTAGCTGTGCAGCAGTAAAACTATGATCATATATAAATTGTTAACATAACCAATATTAAAAAATGTTCATGTGTGTTTGGTTTAGAGTAGAAATAATGTACTTAAGATTAGTTAATTGGATTGCATTGCATCTTAGTTGGCTATAAATCCTCATTAGTTGCTTATTATTTACCATTATATCATTCATGCCTCTTTTCTTCAGTCCCCAGTAAACCAGTTTCTGTTGAACCAAATCAATATCAGGCCATGGGGTCTCTTTTGTTGCTGCAATTTCAAATCATTTTGTGTCTACATCTGTTCTTCACTTCTTTCTCTTCGTCTTCGTCTTTGTCTCCGCCTTTATGCCATCCTGACCAAAACTCTGCCTTGCTTCAACTCAAGAACTCGCTAAAAGTTGATGGATGGGAAAATGGAACAGATTGCTGTTCGTGGCCTGGTGTCACGTGTGAATCCACGTCCGGTCACGTGATTGGTCTCGACCTCAGCTGGCGTGGGCTTGAAGGTAAAATCAATTCTACAAGTAGTCTTTTCCATCTTACTCATCTCCAAAAGATCAACCTTGCTCAGAATGGTTTCTATGGTCCTCTATTACCATCTCAGTTTGGCGGGTTTGTGAATCTTACACACTTGAACTTGTCTTGGTGTTCTTTTGAAGGTGATATTCCTTCTGAAATCTCATATCTTTCCAAATTAGTCTCATTAGATCTCTCAGGTAACTTAAATCTAAAGTGGACAGAAATCACTTGGAAGAGGCTGCTGCAAAATGCAACAGCTTTAAGAGAGATCTTTCTAGATTATACAGATATGTCATCAATTAGTCTAAGTTCTTTGTCTTTAATCACCAATTGGTCTTTCTCTTCGGTTACTCTTGGTCTTAGTAACACAAATATAACGGGGTATTTGACAAGTGATATTCTTTGTTTGCCCAATCTTAAAGAGCTGCATCTATATGGAAACACATACCTTCAAGTCCATGTTTCTAGATTGAATTGCAATGCTTCTGTTAGTATTTTGGATCTTTCATTTTGTGAGTTCCAAGGATCATTGATCCCTTCATCTTTCTCTAATCTCACATATCTCACTTCTTTGACTTTGTTTGATTGTGGCCTTAATGGTTCAATTCCCTCTTCACTTTCAAACCTTCAACATCTCACTCACTTGGACCTTTCATCTAATAGTATCGTCGGCTCGATCCCATCCTCATTTTCAAACCTTCAACATCTCACTTACTTGGATCTTTCAAACAATAATCTAACTGGTGCAGTCCCAGCATCTTTTTCAAAGCTAGAGCTTCTCACTCATTTAGACCTTTCATCCAATGAACTCAATGGTTCAATCCCTTCATCTCTTTGGAAGCTTCAAGATCTTGTTGTCTTGGATCTTTCTTACAATGAACTAAGTGGTCAACTTCCAGATATATTTGGTGGGCTAAACAAACTGCAAACTCTTAATCTTGGGAAAAACAAAATACAGGGAAAGTTGCCATTCTCATTGTTTACATTGACTCAACTTTCCATCTTGTATTTTTCTTCTAATAAATTTGAAGGGCCCTTACCTAATCAAATAGCAGGTTTTTCAAATCTGACTGAATTATATCTGGATGACAACTTGTTAAATGGGACAATTCCTTCTTGGTGTTTATCTTTGCCGCTTTTGAAACATTTAAACCTTTCAAGTAACCAATTCACAGGAAATCTAAGTGAAATCTCATCTTATTCCTTGCTGTACTTAAATTTATGCGGCAACAAAATTCATGGAGATATTCCACAGTCGATTTTCGACCTTGTGAACCTCACTGAATTGTGTTTGTCATCAGATAACCATGGTGGTTTTGTCAATTTTCCACTCTTCTCCAAACTTCAGAACTTGAGGTCTCTTACTCTTTCAGGCTATGAATCAATATCACTAAAATCTGATGTCAATGCCAATTACACTTTCTCCAATTTGAAAATGTTGCACTTATTTTCCAACACCATACTTGACTTTCCAAAGTTCTCAGGAAAATTTCCGAGGTTGCTCATACTTGATTTATCCAATAACAATCTCCAAGGTGAAATGCCCAAATGGATACATGATTTGGATTCTTTATATCATTTGAACCTCTCAACAAACCAATTGACATCAATAGAAAATTTCTCATGGCATGGCCTGCAATACCTTGATCTTAGTTCTAACTTGATGACCAATGAAATTTCATCCATCTTATGCAATATAAGTTCTCTTGAGGTTGTGGACTTGTCCAACAACTATTTCACAGGAACAATTCCACAATGCCTTTCCAATTTATCATATCTTGAAGTTTTGGATCTACGGATGAACAAACTCTATGGCACTTTGCCAGATACGTTTTCCATGAACAGCAACCTCAAAACTTTGAATCTGTATTGAAATCAAGTAGAAGGCCAATTGCCTAAATCTTTGTCCAACTGCACAGAACTGGAGGTTTTAATTCTTGGCAACAATTGAATAGAGGATACCTTTCCCTACTGGCTTCAGAATTTGACATCTTTGAAAGTGTTGGTCTTAAGAGGCAATAAGTTTTATGGTCCTGTTGGTAATAACTTGACAACCAAGCATCCATTTCCAAGTTTAATTATCTTTGATGCATCTGGCAACAATTTTAGTGGCCTGTTGCCAAAAGACTTCATTGAGAATTTCCATGCCATGAAGAATGTTGTTCATGCTGAAGTGGGAAGTGTTTTGAGTTACATGAATAGTCGCTTTTACTCTGCAATAAGTTATGAAACTCAACCAGAGTATGCTAACTCATTGATAGCAACACTTAAAGGGGTCAGCAGAGCTTACACAAAAATTCCAACCATCTTTGTATATATTGATTTGTCAGAGAATGAATTTGAAGGAGAGATTCCAAATGTTATAGGAGAGCTTCATGCACTCATAGCACTCAACCTTTCCCATAACAAACTCATTGGTTCTATTCCTCAATCCATGGGATTTTTGACAGAACTTGAATCATTGGACCTCTCATCGAATATGCTCACAGGTCGGATCCCAAATGAATTGACCAATCTAAACTTTCTTGGGTTCTTGAATCTTTCCAGCAACCATCTTGTAGGACAAATACCTCGAGGAAGACATTTCGATACATTTCAAGAGAATTCCTACCAAGGGAACATGGGGTTATGTGGATTTCCATTGCCAATACAATGCAACAAGATCCTTGAAGAAGAACCTTTATCCTCTCCAACCAATCAAGCTGAAGAAAAATTTGGATTTGGTTGGGAGCCAGTGGTAATAGGATATGGATGTGGAACTGTGTTCGGAATAGGATTGGGGTGCTGTGTTTTCTCCATTGGAAAGCCTCAGTGGCTTGTCAGAATCTTTGGAGGGAATCCTAACAAAGAGATGAAAAGGAAGAGAGTAGCAAGAACAAATTAATGGATATATGGCATAATAGATGCATGTCTTGTTGCACACTTCTTGGGACCATGAAACACTGTCAAGTTCTTTTGGCATGTTTGGTTGCATTGTAATACAAACTTGTACTAGTATTTATATTTTCTAGTGCTTCACATCTCAGATACTTTGTCACAATAGCATACCTTTTATAAATAATACATATTGAACTCTCTAGTTATTAATGTAACGTAATCTTAGCCTCATGAAAATTCTATAAAATATTTTTTAATATTATATTTGTTCTTTTTTAGTATTGTAAACAGATAAGAAGTACTATTATTGGACACAACCTTTTAATTCTAGAGAACAACCTAATCGAATTGATCAATTAAGTGATTAAGAATCAAAGTATGTAAAGTAGTACTATTACTGCACGAGAATTAGTAATTTTTATCAAACTATTTTAGATTGTCATATTAAAAAAAGAAGGAAAAAACAATCCGATTGTATTGGAGATATTCCTAATAGTTTTTCAATTGTTCTAACAAAATTACTAAAAAAATGAACAATCAATAAATTATTAAGATCATTGGATTAGATAAAACAGTGAGAATTCAATTCGATCACAAGTTGGTTACAAATAAAAATTAGTTGCTCATATATACAGCATGCATAATAATGATCGTAGATTATCGATAATTTGACATCTTGATAGTTGTTCTAGATACTTTTGGAAGGTGCAAGTGAAGAGGTTTTGGACCAAGAAACTCTCACACATATATAGGCTTTGAAAACAGAATTCACTTGCAAGTTGCAACATATCTTACAACTATATGACAAGTACTTACTTTAAATACCGCCAAGATTTGTAGACATCCACAAAGTAAACAAAAGTACCACACCAAATCAAATAAAACATAAAAAAAGACAAGAGCACAAGACATAAACTTATTACAAATTTACATTACAACAAAAAGCTGAAACAGAGTTGTTCTTGCACGCCGGCGGTTTCCACGGCTCCTCCTTTTGGTCCTTTTACCTCCAAAGAGGACCACGAGCCATTGAGGCTTTCCAATTGAGAAAACACAATATCCCAATCCTATTCCAAGCACCATTCCACATGCATATCCTATTGCCACTGGTTTCCAACCGAATCCAAATTTGTCTTCAGCCTCAGAAGATGGATATTGTTTCAAAGGGACATTGTTGCATTGAATTGACAATGGTAATCCGCAAAGCCCCATGTTTCCCTCATAGGAATCATTTGAGAATGTATCAAACTGTTTTCCTTGAGGTATTGATCCCTCAAGATGATTGTTGGAAAGATTCAAGGACTCAAGAAAGTTGAGATTGGTCAATTCAGCAGGAATATTCCCATCAAGCATATTTGAGGAGAGGTCCAATGATTCAAGGTTTGTCAAATTTCCCAAAGAGTGGGGGAGTAGGACCAATTCGGGGAGAAATCAAATGAAAGAACATAAGATGAGAAGATACCACATCCAACTCAAAACCTTAAGGTGCTAAATTAATGGGTCTCTCATCTTATAAACTCCTCACTCTTTTTTGCTTTCTTTGATGTGGGACTAACTTTAACACTCCTCACGCTTACAACACTAACAGAAATGTCATCAGCCATCGAGTTGAAACTAAGATCAAGGTAGACAAGTTGATACCATGGGAAATGGACCATCGATGTAAAATTGTTGTGTGAGAGATTCAAATAAATTAATGAATCCATACCATGTATCCATTTGGGCACTTTTTCTTGAAGACTATTGTTGTCCAATTCAAGAGAATATAACTTTGGAAAGTTTCCTGAGAATTCCAACCAACCAGTAATGTTGCTATAAACCCACTGCAGTACCATCAAACTGGAGAAAGTGTAATTAACACTGCAGTACCATCCTTATTCCTGTACCAGCAAGACTAAGAGTAACCAAAGAGAAAGAGAAAGACCAATTGGACAAAGGGTTTGATGTTAAGCTTATTGAAGACATGTCTGTTTCATCCAATACAATTTCACGCAAAGCTGTTGCATTTCGCAACATTCTTTTCCAAGTTGTTTCTTTCCACATCAAATAAGAATTCCCAGAGAGATCAAGTGATTGTAATTTGAAAAGGCGTGAGATTTGAGAAGGAATATCACCTTTGAATTCACATTGAGATAAATTCTGTGTTAGTTTATTTTGGTACTCTAGACATATGATACTGTGAGACACTCTTAACATTTTAGATATATTTTACATATTTTGTTCTATATATAATCTTTTGCAGGTGTTCCTTAATGCCAAAAGGGGAGGAAAGTTGTTGAAAATTGAAATCATAAAAACAGGGAATGAAATCCATATGGATTTATAATTATCCTTGTTATAAATATTGTGGCTGCCTGGTTGTTAACATGCTTCCTTGAAATGGATCTACCTTGCTTGCTACAATAGGAATAGGAATAGGAATAATCTGAATCATCTTGGTAAACCTACTTGCTGAATACTTTATTTTTGGCAGTCTCTTTAAGCATTAGGCATGAAAATAATTGTTGAAAATTATTGTGATCATGCCATGATTAAAAATATTTTCTTACCATAAGTATGATTGCTCTGAATTAATTGGAAAATCTTTCAAAACAGCAATTTACTTTCAAAGATAATTTTTTGGATTATGTGGTGAATTTGAGCAGAAAATCAAATTATTGATAACAAATGAGTTTTGATTATCATCCAATTCTGCTCATAAATCAAGCCATCAACATCTTACATTGAATATGTTGAATAACATTGTTGCCTTAGCCTTGATAAAATTATTACAGGTATAAAGTTTCCATTGGTAAAATAGCATATATTAAGGGGAAGTCTTGTGACAATTTGAAAGGGGGAGAAATACAAATCTTCAAAGGGAGTACTCTATACTCTAATTCTTTGATTTCTTTCCATTTCAATTTTAATAATGTTTGTCATCAAGGAGGAGATTGATGAGTTTGGAAAACTCTAAATTAATATTTGTGATGACTAAACATTATTAAATTAATTACAAAATTATTAAATTGATTTTTCATTTGACATATGTTAATCAATAATTTTGTGATGCAGGTTTATTATTAGGCCGAAAACTAAAAGAAACATTGCAAGCCCAAAATCAAGATCTACATTCAGCCTGATTTAAAGTTTCCTATATTATATGGTTGAATTGATTGTTATATTACTTGGGCCAAATTGATCCATTATTGTTACAAGTCCAAGTTAATCATTTTTTGCTATACACCCAATGCATGATCCGAAAACAATTAATCAGGAAAGCAAATGTTATCGTTGCTTTATGCCTTCAAGGGATCTCACACTTCACTATGTGATGGAATTCAAATTTCATTAGAGTAAAGTTAATAAATATATAGGAACTATGAGAGAGAAAGTTTCATTGATTTGATGGTCTTATGAAAGGCACGCTACCAAGAAACAAAAAGGAAGTGGACATTTAATTTATCTTGTCTAAATCCTTTAGTTAATGTTCATATCTTCCTTTTTTCTCTCTCTGCTTCTAACCTTCGGTCATAACACAGAGAAACCATGGAAGCTAAGCATAGCCACCGAAGAGAAAAAGAAGCACGCAACAAGGCCATCAAAATGATGGCACGAAAAAGAAAAAGAAAAGTATGCTGTGGCTAAGATTCTCATTACTTGTGGTAAGATTTTGTGATGAGATCTTAGCCTCTTCATACCAAAAATGGTTGAAGAAGATCTCGGCCAGCAAGGAGAAGATCTTGGAGAAGATGGCTTGTCTCTGATTCTGCTCTAACATCACAGGAAGTAGCTAGAGTGGCTACGTGATGGAAGAGGCAGAGATTGGAGCAGATGAAGTTATCATCATCATGAAGCATCAAGGGCTAGAAGTTCATCTTGGAGAGCAAGAAAGAGATGAAAGGCTCGGATTGATGAAGAGTGGTGACCAAGGAAGGACTAGAGGTAATTGCATGTTGAATTTTGCATGGGTTATCTCTTCTCTCTCTCTGGCCGAACCGGTTTTGTTATGAAGAAGAAGACTATTGGCTTGGTTTGTTTGGTTTCAACTTTGGAGGGTTCTTCCTATAAGTAAGGGTGAACAGTTAGGGTTGATTCAAGGAGTGAGAGTGCAAAAGCACATGGTTCTCATAGCTCTCTAAGCTGACAGAATTTTTTCTCCTTCAATGTTTTATGTTTTGTATTTTTCTATTTAATTTTGTCATGTCTTGAGTCTCATGGAAAAGGTAAATAGTGAGATTTGTATGAAAAAGCCATAGAGCAGAAAAAGGCAGAGAGTGCAAAATTAAAAGAAAAAGCCATAGATGTCCTTAGAGTTCATTTGTTCATCTATGTTGTGTTTCATGATTCTGTGGGAATCCCCTTGTAAGTTGGGTTAGCACTTTATAGTCTGTAATCAAGAAGATTATAGTGAAATTCCATCATTATTGTAATGGAGACTGGATGTAGGCTGCCTTGCACTTAGCAGCTGAACCATGATATATCTTGGTATAATTTTCTCTTTCTTCTACTCCATTTCTGTTTCTGCTGCCCAGGAGATAAAACTGAAAATATCTCGTGCTGACTGACGAGACAAAAAAGAAAAGTCTCGTGGCTAGGGACGAGACAAAAGAAAAAGTCTCGTGGCTAGTCACGAGATAAAAAGACAAAAAGTTTCTAGAAGTGATTTCAAAGGTCAGCAAGTATTATCAAGCAAAAAGGGGGCTAAGATTCAACCCCCCTTCTCTTAGCCACTGATAACCATCAAACACTATTATATAAAGAAGTATTTAAAAAAAATATCAATACAAAATATGATAATATTAATGTGTTTTGTCGATTTTTTGCAAATCAATGATGGTTCGACATCTAATGGTTTGAGAGCGGAACATATTCCTTTTTGCAGGTATCAGTTCTCTAGAAATGCATCAAAGTGTCTTCGATTAGACAGAAATTAGGAGTAAAAATAAATTAAAATTTGTTAATCAAGAAAAGAAATGAAATGAAAAACTAAAGCTTTCGAAAAAGAAATGTGCTGAAACAGAAAGATTTACATTGAATTTGAAAAGAAGCGGTAAGGTGTCTTTGACTGAATCAAAGGGCTTTGACATGAAAATTTAAAATGCAGAAATATAAATTAAACAAAGGAGATTAAAAGTACTTGAAAGATAAATTTATTGGAGAAAAGTAAATTGAAAGAATAAAAATACGGAAGGAATCCTACAGAAAAATAACTCGATCGCAGACTTAGGAATTCTCTGGGATATGAGTGTGCTTAAGTGTTTTTTATGAGTTAAAGTTTCAACCCTAATTCCCTAAAACTTCCTAGTATTTATAATCTACTTTTGGTAACTGACAAGTAATTACAATTAATTACAAATTTACAACTTTAAATGCTTTCTCCTTGGTAACTATTCCTGCCTTTTGATTGTACATTTCTCTTGATTTTCTCGCGTGACGAAAGTCTTTAACTTCTTCACTACTACATTTATTCGAATAACTTATTTCGATTGCCTGACTCGAATACCTCATTCGATCTGACTCACTCGATTTATTAAAAAATCTTAAAATCGAACTCGTATCAAAAACCTTCATCTAACACTTGTGCGTGTGTCTTTTAAAAAACTGCTTATACTTTCGACCGCTTTATCACTTCAAATCGTCTACCTTTGTCGAAAATATTTTTCGACCAACATAAAGATATTAATATCCAACAAAACATTTTCTCCCCTTCACTACCGAGGCACAGGATGTGTATGACCAGTCATGTATGTAGACGTAGTATATATATATATAAACAACGATATATACTTAGCTTTCTTTTATTTATTTATTTATTTTCTAATTTTTTATAAGGGAAAAATCCATTTAGAAACTATGGCCGGCACACGTTGATGAACTCGATGTATATTTATTGCCATAACGTGTACACCCCTCTATAAGATGATGCATTTACTTTATTGTATAATGTCTTAACATATTTATTAAATATAATGGTTTTCCTATTTATAAAAAATATAAAAATAATTATAGTATTTAAAATTTTTATAATATTACATACATCAAAATTAAAGATATTTTAATTTGTTTTATATTATCAACGCTAGTAAAATCCTAAGCGAAATGTCAATAATAAACAAATATATAAATTAAATAAAAACTCTTTTTTATATGTGGCTGTGAGAGGAATATGTTCATTATTATATTATAGTTTTTGATGGATGTTTTACCTTTTCTGTAGTTTATATAGTTAAATTGCGTGAAGGTAACATCTTCTCTACGTTAGATTTGAACACTGCTACATCAATCTTACCATATTCATATAGATGATAGATCCACGTAATTTAAATATTAATTAATTTTTGTGAATCACTACGGTTTGAATAACTATATATGCTTCGATTATATAAGTTTTCCTATCATTAATAAATAATAATATATAATAGAAGCCTTTTAAGTTTTTTTATTAACATCATTATGGTAACCTATCACCACTTAGTTATGTAACTCAACTTCAGTTACATGCAAATATATTGAATATTTACGTATAATTATTTTTTTTATGTAAAATTAATAATTAAAAATTATTAAATAATTTAATAATTTTAATTAAATTATTATATAATAATTCTTAATTATTAATTTTATAAAAATAATTATATATAAATTTTTATCCGCAAATATAGATAAAACATTAAAATTGAATGTATGTTGATTCGTTCACCTATCATAGACACATTTATTTGTATGTTTCACTAATAATGTTATTATAAGTGTATTGCTAATTAACAATATATGAATTATTATGTATTATGTATATTTATATTTATATAATTTTTTAACTAATTAATCAGTCATTAATAAAATAATTAATCTGTTAATTAAATAATTAAATATATAATAAACAAATAATCAAATTTATTTACGGTAATATAATAATTTTTTAAATAAAATATTAAAATTTTTAGGTGGAAAACTCAGGTGCAGTTGATTTCACGTGAAGTTGATAGTTGAGAGCCGTTAGATAAAAATTTAGTCAAATCAGTCATACCATCTAACGACTCTTAACTATCAACTTCACGTACAATCGATTGCACCTGAGTTTCTACCAAATTTTTATATGCAATAATTTATTAGTGATTTATCTTTAGTATACACGTAATTCGATCGAATGTACCATTATTATTAAAATATGTTTTTCATATAGAATTCAATTATATTATTATGCATGGAGATTATCGAAGTATAACGATAATAACAAGCATTATTAAGCATGTTACGGGAGAAACTAAGAAGAGACAAGTCATTATCTAAGTGCTCAAATATGCATCCATGATCCATTCAAGGTAGATCACAAAAACAATGAATTTTACTATGTTTCCCATTTCAAGGATCCTGTTTTTCTTTGGTGTTCTTCTTCTTCTTCTTCCCTTCTTTGGTGAGTCTAATAAATCATCATTAGAATATGATCCTTTCTTCAATTTCCTTAGTGCTATTGACCCCAAAAATGTTCTTAACATAAGTAGTAGCAATGTTATTATTGGTTCATCACCATGCTTGGTCAACTTGAATACTAATAATAATAATAATAACAATGGTGTTATTATTATAAGATGCAACAAAAATGCCACCAATATTGTTGAGATAAGGCTTGAGAATTTGAACCTTAGTGGCACAATTGATGCTGATTCTCTATGCAAGCTTCAAAAATTAAGGGCTCTTAGCTTAGCCAACAACAACATCAAAGGCAAAATCCCACACTCAATTTTGCATTGTACAAGGTTGATGTACCTAAATCTTACAAGAAATCAATTGAGTGGGAATGTACCTACTAGATCCTTAGCCAAGTTGAAATTCCTCAAAAAATTGGACATATCCAACAACAATTTCATCCCAATTAAGCATAATAAGTTCTCTACATATTATGTGACACCAAATATCAAAGATGGGACAAAGGGTAGTATTGTAAATTCATCACCATATAATGATACCTCAAATAATGGTAAAGAAGGATCATCATCTCCAATAATATCTATGAAATTGTTAATACCATTGATCTTAGGGCTTGTAATTCTTTTAATATCACTTATCTTTGCCGCCAAGAAATTACCAAAGCTATGTAGAGAGGGAATAATAAAAGTACTAATAAGAAGTCATCAAGTTTCTCCATCATCACAAAAGTCCATAACAAGTGATCAAATGGTGAAGAAGGGTGGTTTAGAAGATCATTCACCATCACTAGGGCTTGTGTTCTTTGTTGAAAAAGAAGAGAGGTTCACCATGGAGGACTTGCTTCGCGCCGCGGCGGATCTAAGGAGTGAGAGCTTTTGTAGCAGCCTATACAAGGTGAAGCTTAATAATGTGGAGAATGATGTTCACTATGCTGTGAAGAGGTTAAAGAATGTTCAAGTTTCTTGTGAAGATGAGTTTGGAGAAACATTGAGGAAGATAAGCAAATTGAAGCATCCAAATATTCTTCCACTTGTTGGCTACCGTTCTACTAGTGAAGAGAAGCTTGTCATCTACAAATATCAAACCAATGGAAGCCTCCTCAATCTCTTGAATGGTAACTATATTTTAGTTAATATAACATTACAATTTTTTCTCTATTTTTTATTTCTTTCAAATGTTGCATTGCATAATAATAACCAAGTAAAAATAATGCAAAATATGTCAAGTGTATACAAAAAATTAATTATTAAATTAATTATTTGTATATAATATATTTAAAATATAAAATTATATTAAAAATATGTAAAATAAATAACGCATGTATTTATACATAATAAATATGTATAATAATTGATTAGTTGGCTAATTTTTTATTAAGACCGTTAAAATAGATTAAAGTTTAGTTTGGGTAAACAGTTTAATTAAATTTTTTTTAAAAAAATAGTTTAAACAATAAATTATTATATTAAAAGTAGCTTATAAATAAGTTATTTTGTATTTGAAATTTTAGTTTTAAAAGTGTTTATTTTATAAAAATGTGATAAAAAATAGTAATATTATGAGAGAAGTAATTTTTTTTAACTTTTCTATAAGCTCCTAAATAACTTCTTAGAAAACTGCAATTTGATTTTAAAAATTACACCAAACATTAATACTACTACTTTTTATAAGTCAAAAGGTCAAAAAAATTACTTTTGAAGCTTTCCAAACGGGTCCTAAATTTATTGGACTAATTCGTTTATCCATTTCGATTAACCACATTAACTCGTGAATTAAATGGGCAGTTTTTTTTATATTTTTTTTTAAATTAGTATTTTTAGTCAATATTTTTTTATTCAACCTGAAAACTTGACCCATATACGAAAAAAAAAATCCATTATTTATTTAAATTTTTGATCTAAAAATAATATTTTTTGTTAAAATATTTTTTAAAATTTAAAATAAAAAGATAAATAAATCAATCCATTAAACTTGTCATAAATTATATGAGCTGAAAAAATTATGACCCATGAATAAAATAAATTTAAATAAAACAGATCATTTAATCCACAGACTTACTTAAACAAAAGAGACCTAAATAACTCAATTTAACCCTTTAACAATTCTATTTTTTATGTACAAATAACATTTTTTAATATCACTGGTTTGTTGTAAAGTCAAATATGATCTCTTCAATTTATATTCTTTACAACATATATAATGGTTTCTGTTCATTTATTTCAGTAAAAAATCTTCATAATTTATATTACTTCATTTTTTACCTTCTATATTAATATTCTCTAGTCACAAAATTCTTTATTTTGCAAGCAGATTACATAGCAGGTAGAAAACATTTCCCATGGAAACTGCGTCTCTCTATAGCATGTGGAATTGCAAGGGGTATGGCCTTCATATATAGGAAGAAGTTGAATAACAATAACAAAGAAGAAGAAGAAGAAGATGATTCCATTATTCCTCATGGGAACCTCAAGCCATCAAACATACTCCTCAATGAAAACAATGAACCACTCATAAGTGAGCATGGCCTAACAAAATTCATGGATCCAAATAGGTCCGGGTTCCTCCTTTCCTCTCAGGGATATACCGCGCCAGAAAAATGCATTTCTGAAAAATCTGATGTGTATAGTTTTGGCGTGATCTTGCTCGAGTTATTAACCGGCAAGAGCATAGAGAAAACCCGAATCGATCTCGCGAGATGGGTTCGATCTATGGTAAGGGAAGAATGGACCGGAGAAGTGTTTGATAAAAAAGTTGGGCCAAATGAACATCAATGGGCTTTTCCAATATTGAATGTTGCCCTAACTTGTGTTACAAGGTTCCAAGAAAATAGGCCAACCATGGGAGAGATCTTAGAGAGGATTGAAGAGGTTATGGATGAACAAGAACATCAAGAACAAATTGCTTCTTCAAAATGTTGCTCTAATGGATCCAAAGATTGTTGTTCACTCCACAAAATCATTCCTGATACATGGGATTCACCAGGATCCAATTACTAAATTATGTTATTATTTGTACCATTTTTAAAATAATTTTTTTAATCATTAAAAAAATTATTTTAAAAAAAATGTACAAATAATGACATTACTTGTTTACTTTTTAATTTTTGACTCCACTAAACTCCAATTCATTTGGCATGAACTAGGTATATAGTTCGTCCACCTTTATCTTATAATAATAAGCATGAATATATAGTGCAACATTTTAGGTATATATATATCTTTGTAATAATATATATTACATGCAGATATATATAGACATATATATAGTGTTTTATCTTGATTAGGTGATGTACATGTACTATAATCTTATGTTTCTTTGTTATAATAAATAAATATATTTTTGCTATGTAAAATGCAGCTCAGCACATTAGAGTCAACGCATATATATAGTGTATGTCTAATTATTTTATATATAAAAATTTGTGATTTCAACAGTAGGCTAATTTTTTGTTTTATATTGTTTAAATATATGTGTAATATATTGTTATTGGAAGATTTGGTGTTTTTTTTATATGGTGTTTTATTCAAATCGGACCTTTGAAAAAAAATAAACTACAAATCGGAGGGTCCGATTTATTTGAAGAAAAAAATATATTACAAATTGGAGGGTCCTTTTTGTATTTTGTATTTTTTTATTTTTTAAAATAAAAATTGGACGGTTCGATTTTAACATTAAAATTTTTTTTATTTTCGAAATCACAAATCGGACCACCCGATTTCTGATTGTTGGTTTAAAAAATGAAACAAATCGAAGGGTTTGAATTATTTAAACCATACCAACGTAAAATTCATCTCTTCTCACATCATTGTGAGATACACTCCTCTCTCTCATGAAAAAGAAAAAGCGGCAAAGGTAGTAGACCGCTGGTTTTTTTTTTAATTAAAAAAAAATTAGGTCAAGTGAAAATGTAGACAGTTGTTGATGATAGTTTGATTGTATAGAATCTTAGTTACATTGCTTTTCTCTTCGGAATAAATGTTTGATTTAATCAGCCAGAAAATTAAAGTAGTAAGCAATTGACTCTGAATTAAAAAAAAAAATATAGGAGACAAAAATAACCTAAAATCTTGTTGAAATTACAATATTTAATGTTTTTAAATAATTTTTTAAGAAGCAAAATATTGGTAATTGCATATAGTGGTGAAGGGAAAGCATTAATGTATAGTAGCCTCAATTCTTTAGAAAAATTCTCTAATATAGTAAACATAAGCATGTGTTTTAATAATGTGATATTTTAAAATAGATTTTAAAAATGTGATATTTTAAAATTTGTGTTAAACAAAAACAGAAATGTCACCTTCTGCAGTTTTCATATGTCAAAAATGCAAGTAGCGTTTCATTTATAAAAAAATAATAATTAAATAATTATTAGAAGTAGATATAATTATTATTGTTATTATTGTAGTAGTTATCATTGTTACATCAACAGTTGTTATTTTTTTTATTATTACATTAATTAAAATTAAAACTATAAAAATTTGATATAATATTTTTATTATTATTAACAGACAACACAATGGAAAAAAATGAATTACAGCTAGTTTTGTTAACACACACCTGCCTAGTATTTAATTGGCATATTTTGTTAATGTTGTAAGTGTGAGGAGTGCATGAAGTTAGTCCCACATCAAAAAAAGTAAAGAAGAGTGAAGAATTTATAAGATGAGAGACTCATTTACTTGACACCTTAAGATTTTGAGTTGAATGTAGTGTCTTCTCATCTTATGTTTTTTTGCTTGATTCCTCCCCGAAGTTCTCACGGTTGACCCAACATATTTTTCTTGTAAATGAAACACTTGCATCTAAAGTGTAGTGTTCTTTAATTTATAACGTTTTCTCTTGGGAAATTTAAAGAATTAGAACGCTACATATAATATTTCACATTATTTGTATCTCATCTCAACACATTTTTTAAATATCACATTCTTATAATATTTTTTTTTAATTTTTTATTTCTTGTAATCAGTTTTTTTCCCCCTTTATACATGTGAATCAGTCTCAATTCTCATCAAATAATGACAAATTTATATATAGTTACTATATATCTACATTTTTAATTGCATACCCATCCATCTCTAAACAAAGAAGTAAAACAAAATAAAAGCAGGACCAATAATGTAAATGAATAATAATAATAATAAGGGTAATGTTAGGTAGACAAAAAAAAAAACAGTCAGAACTTATTTTATTTAGCATTAATTAATTGTTGCGATAATTAATAAATGCTAAATAAAGTAAGTTATGACTATTTTTGACTGATTTTCTTTAGTTACTAAAGATTTCCGAATTATAATATGTGTATATATATAGTAAGTAATTATGATAGGTTCAAATATGGCGAATTATGCTTAGGCTTAGTGGATAGCTTTCATCAGTATATGTATATATACCCACACATGTGAAGTGGAACCAATTTAATTAATTACCATAATAATATAGTGGGGAAAATGGTACCATCTAGCCTTGTCATATACATGACTTAGCTGCTAATACCACTTCAGCTATATATATATATATATATTGACCTACCATTATTATTATTATTATTATCAAAGAAGGTGTTAATTCAAGGATGTGGTACATTATTTGGAGTGTTTTTGAACTACAAGTATTATTATGGCCCCCTTAATTAATCTAGCTATGATTTCTTAGTCCACCATCAATAATGAAGTGAGAATTGATGATGGCAAATTGGCAAAGCATTCATGACTTCAATTTTATTTTTGGGATCTTCAATCTGACATATTAATGATTAATCTGTCACACGGATCTAAATTTTATTTAAAAGTTTGTCATTGATCAATAAACTAATGCATATACAATATAGAATTTGAATCTAACACTTGTTTAAGCAATTGACTAAGTTAACCAAGTTAACCAATTGACCAACTCAAATAAATTTGACTTCAAAAATATTATTATTAGAGCAAGGTTTTGTATTAATTAATCTGATTTCTTTACCTAGAAAAGGATTTACAAATTAAAATATGCATGATAAGCAGCTTCAATAGTATTCATACAAGTTTCAAGTAGAGAAACCATTTCAGAAAATATATTAATTATATAACCTTTGTTCTAGCGTAATCATTAATATATGATTAACACTATTATAAAGGGATTATATATAATCAAAGTATGAGACTATGAGTTTCTTTTTCTTTTTTTCTCTTTTTTTTTTTTGCTCGGAATATTGTTTGAATACGTTTTCTCCGAGATAAAGGCTTAGACCCAGCCCAACAAGCCCATCCCACCTTCAAAAAACAAAACAATAAGTAATGAAAAATTTAAAGACATCGAAAATAAAAAAACACATGATATTAATATATTCTTTATATCATATTTTGATGTTTTTAAACGAATTAGGAAAATATAATGCTTTAAAATATATTTAAAAGATGGATAATTTTTTATATGGTTTCAAATAAGAAAAAGAAAAAAAATTAAATTCAAAATACTGGAAGTCAAATTTTACTTTAAAAGATGAAAATAAAAAAGAAAAGAAAAAAAAAGAAGACAACCGTGTAAGTAAAATTCTGTATAATTAAATACATCACAATTAATAATTTTTAATTAATAAAATTGAAATAAATATTAATAATAAGAAGTACCATGTTGTTTTCATGAAATACTATCATTTCAGGAATTTAATAAAAAAAAGTTCCAATAATGTAACATAACATAGATTTTCTTAATATATATATATATATATATATATATATAAAACAAAAACATTTTTATATTCTACATCAAATATTGGATATATATATATATATATATTAAAATATTTGAATTTGAATATACAAACACATATGATCATTTCATTTATTTGACCATGTTCAAAATTAATCATATAAACATATAATTAGTAACCACAATATATATTATAATATAGTCACCGATATATATATATATATATATATATATATATATATATATATATATATATATATATATATTGACCAAAAATAGATATAGTAATTTTAAAAGAGAAAATAATATAACCCACCAAAAAAGGAAAAAAAATAAGACTTGCATTTTAGTTTAGGATTTAATTTAGATAAGCTATTTAATTTAATTTATTTTTATATTTTGTAGGCATTATAATGTGTTGTCATAAATTGGCCCTCCAAATATTCTTGCACCAGAGATTTGCAGTGTGTCCCTCTTTCTCTTTCTCTCTAAATTGATATATAATTTTTTTTATTTTCTTTAAATTTCCTTTTTTTCAATAAATAATTTAAAAAAAAAACAAAGAGAAAATAAGAAACAGAGAAGAAGAGGATGAGACCACATCCTCTGTTTTCATTGTCATTCTCACTTTCTTCTCCCATTCAAATTTTCACATAACCTCTCATTTATTTTATTTTATTTTATTTTTCTTTCTCTCTCTCAATATCATTAATAATTGCTAATTAAAAGTTTTCATTTTTTTATTCTTTTGGTTTTTTTTTTCATCCATCACCTTCCATTTATGGTTCCTTCTATTTCTTTTTCCCCTTTTTCCTTTGATCTCTTCATCCTTGTTTGAATCTCTATCTCTGATCTCAGAAACCAACAACTAGAAGAAAAAAAAAATTGATTTTTTCTTTTTGGTTGTTGTTTTTGGTTGATTGATATATTCTGGTTCCCGTTTCTTATTGATTGGGTGCTTCAAAGATCCGATGCTCTTAGATCGAATTTGACAAAACCCCCCAAACTTCGTATCTGATCGAAGCACCAACTGGGTTCTGTCTGAATTTTGAGATAAGGTGCGACCCTTCTTCACAGATTCATACTTACCTGCATTTCTGATTTCTAAAGATTGAATTTTTATTCAGATTGAGCTCAAATTCTCCATAATTCAATATAATTTGCATTTAGATTGGTTCCGGTGTTGAATTATGGATCATTACTGTGTAATTCATCTTATGTGTATTGAAAAAGATGAAATTTTTGTTTTGATGTTTTTGCTTTTTTGATTTGGAATGAGAATTTTGGACTGAATTATGTTGAAATGTGTTGAATTTGATTTGGTAATTGATTGCAATGCATAACTTGGAATGATTTTGTTAACAGAACAGATGGAATCGGATCTTGGAAAGCTCTTCATTGGGGGGATTTCATGGGACACTGATGAGGAACGCCTCAAGGAATATTTTGGGAAATTTGGTGAGGTGATAGAAGCTGTGATCATGAGGGATCGGACAACGGGTCGTGCTCGTGGATTCGGCTTTATTGTCTTTGCTGATCTTGCTGTTGCAGAAAGAGTAATTATGGATAAACATGTAATCGATGGCCGCACGGTGAGAGTTTGTTTCGTTGTTAGATGCTACATTGCATTGTGCCAATTCATATCTTTGCTGAAATTGTGTTAATATTAGAGATCATTGTGTTCCTCATTTTTTGTAATTTCCTCCTATGATGATGTTAAAAATTATGTTTGTTTTCTGGCAACATTGGGATGATGCTTAGCAACTTAGATTAAAGTATGTGCATTGTATCGAGGTTGATCTTTTCTAAGCTTTTAAGCAAGGAAATTGAAGATGACTTCAATATTTTGATCAAATTTCGGTTCTTGATTTTCAGGTTGAAGCAAAGAAGGCTGTTCCCAGAGATGATCAGCAAGCTATAAATAGGCAGTCTGCTAGCATGCAGGGATCTCCTAGTCCTGGTCGCACGAAGAAAATCTTCGTTGGAGGTTTACCATCAACGATCACGGAAAGTGATTTCAAGAAGTATTTTGATCAGTTCGGTACAATTACTGATGTTGTAGTGATGTATGATCACAATACTCAGAGGCCAAGAGGATTTGGCTTCATCACTTATGATTCGGAAGAAGCTGTGGACAGAGTTCTTTATAAAACATTTCATGAACTCAATGGGAAGTTGGTTGAGGTCAAGAGGGCAGTTCCGAAAGATCTTTCTCCTGGACCCAATCGGAGCCCATTGATAGGATATAACTATGGTTTGAATAGGACAAGTAGCTACCTAAACAGTTATGCTCAGGGTTTTAATATTAATCCGATAGGAGGCTATGGCGTAAGGATGGATGGTAGATTTAGTCCACTTTCTAGTGGTAGAAGCAGTTTTACCCCATTTGGATCTAGTGGTTATGGAATGGGAGTGAATTTGGAATCAGCATTGAGTCCAAACTATGGAGGAACTTCCAATTATGGGGGAAATATAGGGTACGGTCGAATATTTAGTCCTTTCTATAGTGGCAATTCAAGCAGGTACACTACTCCTATTGGCTTTAGTGGGGGCAATGCAAGAAGCGACACTCTTACGAACTCAGCTTCTAGGAATGTCTGGGGAAATGGTGGCCTGAATACTACGACTAATAACCCCGTCAGCCCTGGTGCTTACTTGGGATCAGGAAGTGGGGCTTTCGGTGTTTCAATTGGAAATAGTGGTACCAATTGGGGTCCATCAGTTCCAACGCAGGGTGGGGGGGCTGCTTCCGGCTATGCTACTTGGAGCAATGTTTATGCCGGTGGAGATAGTAGCATAGGATTAGGAGGAGGAGGAGGGTATGGAAGGAACACCGGCACAAATGCGACCCAGTCCTCTACATTTGCTGCACCAAACAGTGTTTATGATGGACCCTATGGGGAGTTATACCGCAGTGGTTCTGCTTACAATGACTCTACTTGGCGGTCCGCTGCTTCTGAGGTAGATGGTTCTGGTGCATTTGGTTATGGTCTTGGCGGCATTGTTTCGGATGATCCAGTGAAGAGCTCTGAGGGTTTTATTGGGAATTACAATGTAACAAGTAGACAATCTAATAGAGGTAAGATCTTTAGCTACATTTTTATCTCCAAAAGAAAATGAGATCATACTTTGTAGATTTTTGGTTGGTTACTTGCAAATTATGTGCTTTTAAATATTTATAATTCGGTACATGAATTATTCTGAAGCTTTGAAAAGAAATCATCTTCTAGTTTATGATAGATAAAGATAGCATTGTTCATGTTTTCCTTTAGTCATATTCCGAACACTCTAGGTACCAGACTTTGTATATACGGAAATCATCGTTCTTTTTCTTGAATTGTGATGGCTTTGCCGGAAATTGTTATTGAAATCTAATATAATATTAGCCTCATGTAGTGCCTAGCTTTCTTGATTACTTTCATTTTCAGGTATTTGAATGTTTCATGTGAAGTTAAATTGACTTGAAAGTAAAGATATAGACGTAGATCGGTCTTTCTATGTTTAAATGTGTTTGATTATTTTCTAAATGAATAATGCATTGAGATTTGCAAACTGAATTTGTTATATATATACCTTCATGCTTAATGAATTAATGTGAAAACCTTGCTACTTAATTTCTTTTCTAATCTTATGAAGAAGAACAAATGCTCAATAGACAATGATTTAGTCATGAATTTTAATACAACAACAATACACATAGGTACCTTGAATTTCATAGGGTACATTTCAGTGTAGACTATATATTTTCGACCGCATCTGAATTAATACTTGTTATGTTACTCATGTTCTTTATAATTTCTCAACTTGATTCAGGAATTGCTGCTTAGGAGATATGTTAATTTGGATATGTCATTGGTAACAGTAGATCAAAGGAAACTGGTAATGAGGTATTTGTGAATTCATACGTCTCCGTCGTCACTTAAGGGAAATATCAGCAGATAAGGGAAGTTAATCAATCATATATAGCTAACGGTGTTCTTTTATTTTGAATTATACATTTTAAGAGAAATCAGTTTACAAGGGATGATTTTGTGTTAAAAGGTTTCGGTTCCTTTCTTGGAATTTGATTTTGAGGTGTAAAATCAGATTGCGGGATATATACTCAGGGAAGATTGGTTCCAAATAGTGTAATAGTTGCATCCACAGAAAGGTTGCTTCATCATTAGCATGTTTAATGATAGTGTATGAATTTCTTTATTTTTTTTCTTAATTATTTTTATATTTTCTTCGTTTTGCCGCTGTAACGCCTTGGCCAATCTGTTTGTTCTTGTCACCATCTTTTTACTTTGTGGGACATTTGATCAAATTGTAAGTGAGGTTGAGCTTGATTGATCAAGTTTGAAACATTTAGAGGGGTATCCATCTAGGATCCCCCATCAAATAATTATGTGCTTGAACAGTTCTATTATTCTTTGTTAGACTTAAATGTTACAAAACTTTATACTTGATTTATTAAGTCATAATATCAATCTTCTATGCATAATTGTGTATTGAAGTATTGAGCATGTTAATGAAAACAATTATGTGTAGCATGCACATGCCTCAATTATGTTAGAGGTTTTGTTAGCATGTGTAAGACATCCTTGGAAGTTGGAAAGCAAAGCATGACAAGAATTTGAGTTGGATATGTGTCTTATATCTTTTGATACTTGGAATGCAAGTAATCACCCTATTAGGTGTGTTTGGCAAAAGGTGAAAAAAATGAGTGAATATTTTTTGTTTCTTTATATATGCATGTTTTGATGATGGAAGCACCAATTAGTTCTATCTAATTTTGAGTTGTTCAATTAAGGTTTAAATAAAGTTAGAAGGATGTTATACTAAAATAGGAATTGAAAACCTAACATGTTTTTTTCAAAAGAGGTTGTATTATTTATCACACAAGGTATTGAAAATATGGGTTTCCTCTTCTAACTATGCCATAATAGTGAAAGAGACACTAACATATTGATGGCACCGAACCCCATATATAGAAAAATCAAAGTAACTTGAAAATTGAAATAAATGTATTGAATGAATCATGCATGCTTTCCTTATTCATAATGTTCCACAGGGAATATTCCGGTGATGGACAGAATATGAGTTAGAATCAAATAATACTAGTGTAACTTTAAGTAAATATTACACTATAGAATAATTTTTTAAAATTTAATTTTGATGCACTGTCAATGTAAAACAATTTTACACATGCATCCAATTATATAATGTCACATGAGCAACTTTTTACCTTAACTGTGTGAATAGTTGTCCAAACGAATGGGTTAATTGTATGACTGTGTAAAGTAGAGGTGTAAGTTACCGAATCGGACCGAAAATTACCGCAAAATCAAACCGAAAATTACAACAACTGATTTGAAAACCGAAAAAATTGGTTTTTTTTTTGTTTTTTTTCTGACAAAATCGATCGGATCGGATCGGTTCGGTTTCCGGTTGACTCGATAGAAATCAAACCGGACCAAACCAAACCGAAAATATACATACATTTCAATGTTTTAACCATTTTAACCTTTAACCTAACAACAAAAATTTCCAATCCCTAACTATTTCAATGTTTTACTCTTATTATTTTAGTTTATTGACTATTTTAAACCTCTAATTATTGTGATTCATATTCTTTTCATTAGGAATTAAAAACCGAAAAAACCGACCGAACCAAACCGCTGTTGGTTCGGTTTGGTTCGATTCAATTGTTGTAAAAGCAGCAAATCGAATGGTTGTGTGTCTGTAGGAACCGAACCGATAACACCCCTAGTGTAAAGCATTTTACACTCGGTGCATTAAAATTGAACTCAATTTTTTACTCGAGATTGGTTAAAAGTTTGTATCTTATATATCATTTCTAAAAATTTCACATCAATTCAAATCGCTTGTTATACCATTTATATATACTTAAAAATCAACCTAATATAATTGTTAAAGACTAGAGGTCCATGATTTGTGTAATGTTGACACTCCAAGACTCAGAAAAAAGCTCTTATATAAAGCAAGGTGTTACATAGAACAGGTCTTGAAAATTTAGATTCATGTTATACACAACATGAACACATTGTTAGATGAAATTTGATTGCACAATTATTCACATTCACAACAAAAGAAACACAAGTTATATAAGATAGGAGCAAGCTTGTTTCTGATAAGTACAAAGGTTATGGTTCCCACACTGGGATTGTACATTATTTCTGTTCTTAACTACTTATATCAGTCTCCATTTCCAAGTTATCTAACCTCAGAAGAAAGCTCTACTACCATAGAACACGCGCGAATTACCACTCCTTGACGCCTGAAGCTTCTGCTCGGAGCTGCCGGAGTTACCTGAGCTACCTACTCCCTTCTCACTGTCCATATTAGGAAGCTTCATTTTCGCCAACGACTCGGTGAATTGCTGCATACTTTTCATATACATGTCTACTATGTCCTGCTGCACCATGCTTGGCTCTGGCTCTGGCTCAATTTTCAAACTCACAAGAGGTTTCGCGAATGCTTCCCTACTCGAGGAATCACTATCACCATTTTTGACATCCATAGTTTTCTTCTCTTCCTTAGCAGCAGAGGATTCTGAGCTTGCAGCCACCGAAGGAGACGAGATTCCATTTGTTGATACACTGCTTGGTGGAGAATCAACCTTAGGAGGAGGTGGAGGTTGCATTGATTCAACACTGCTATGGTTTTCAGCATCCTCAGAACATTGAATGCTTATGTATTCCGAAACCATCAAGCAATCTTCCTTGGCTATTTTCGGATCAGGGAACTCAATCTTGTCTAAATCTTCCACCAACGACTCGCTGCACGGTTCTGAGTCCTTGTCAATCTCATTTGCAGCCAATTTCAAAGGCATTGAGGATATTGCCATAACATCAGGGGAAGCACCGGAGTAGGCAAGTGAAAGCTGAACAAAGCCGGCCGGAGAATGGAAAAGATCGGTGGAAGAAAGCGAGAACTCTTTCTCAAGCTTGCAATCCTTATTCACCAGAACTTCAGAAAGAGGCACCAAAGCAAAACCAAGCAACTGGTCTTCTAGATAGTTCCTGACCCGGCTCAGCATCCAAATCTCACATTTCACAGCCGAATCAACAGTCCTAACACTTAGACTTAGATTCTCATTGAACACAGGGTTGTTTCCTCCACCATTGATGATCTTGGTTGAGACAGAGTTATCAGGATCACTTGTCAAACAAATTTTGGCATAAACATCTTGCTTGTGGTATATGCAGATGTTATGAATGTCCCTGGCCTCATGGATGTAAACATCAACAACACCCATGAAATCATCCTTTGTTCCATTGACTTCAATGTCCTTGGACAAGGAAACATCATGTTTTTGCTTCTCATTATCAACCAACACAGATTTCTTCAATGGTGACACAACAGATTGTGGGGACTCCATGCCTAGAAAAACCACAAAAACTACTAGTATTTCTTTAGAGAGAATCAAAGTAACTAACTATGACTAGAAATTGGTATTAGTACTAAATTTTAGGCACTACCCTAAAATTTATCAATCATGTTACGTATACACTAAAAATCAGCTACCAAATCAGCCACCCGTATAGAATACATATTGAAATACAAAATACATATTAAAGCAAATGTATTTAAACACAAATATGAGGTGACTAATTTGCATAAACATGAAGAAAGGAAGAAGGAAAGAAAGGCAAAACCAACACTCAACCCCCCAAATGTGAAAAGAGTAGTACTAAGAAACTTCAACTTAAATTCCTCCACATAACCCAAGTGGAGCCTTTAAGCCTTTGCAGCTAAGATCAGCAGAAAGACACTACTCAATTGGGAGTAAAACAAGTATGAATTCACAAGTATCAGAACCCCAAAATTGAGAATTTGAAGAAACACTCAAATATACATACCCACCAAAACATTTCAAAAAAAAGAAAAAGGAACAATCATGGGGTAGTGCCAGATTTGACAGTATTCCAATAAAGCTACAAACTTTTATGCATAATATTCTGTTGCTCTACACAGATAACAGTGTCACCAGAATCCAAGGTAAGAGAAACGGGGTAAGCAAAAAAATAAATAAATAAATAAAATTGGCACAGTGTCCAGGGTTAGTGTCACCATAGAATCCAAACACAATAATAAGGAACATAAATTATTCTCCTTGAAATTCCTCAAAACACAACACCCTGGGAGGAAGGAAAAAGAAAGTACTACTCCAGAAAAAAACAAAGAACAAAAATAAAAAACTGATTTTGATAAAAAAGGAAAAATAAAAAACTGATTTTGTAGTTGTGGTGTTACCTGCTTTAGAAACTTAGCTTGAAAAGTCAAAGTGTTTGAGTTAGAAAGCTACAACCCAGTTCGTGAATCCGAGGAGTTGGTGTTGGTGTAGTTGGAGTTAGAGTGGTTAGAAGAAGTAACAAAAAAAAAGAAAGCTTCTTGTGAGAGTGGTTTGGTTTGGTTGTGTTGTATCAAGGGAAAGGAAAGAGAAAGAAGAAGAAGAAGAAGAAGATGGATAAAATCTATGGCTGCTGAGAAACACTGACTCAAAAATCTCAAAATCTTTGAGTGGAGTTGTCTGGAGCTTGTGACTCAAAGTGTGTTCAATTAATGTCTTCAATTTCATCCGTACAGTATATTTATACGCTTTTACACATATTGAGCGGTAAAAACTTAGGAAGATTTTCAAGTGTATCGTGATACCGGTATATCAGTGATTTTTAACCGTTGTTTTTAATTATATCTAACGGTTAAAAATCACTGATATACCAGTATGACGGTACACTTAAAAATTTTTCAAAAACTGAAGTGCACCGTTAATTTTATATAGAGAAAGTGAATTGGAAAAAATCTTTAAATAATTTTATAGATTTGATTAAATTATTATTTAATAATTTTTAATAATTAATTTTATATTAATTTTTTTTTTACCAAATATAAGAGATTCGAATCCGCAATCTCTTAATTGAGTATGTGAAAATTATGTCATTTAAATTATTTTAAATTAATTGCATTTGAATTTTTGTAATATTAAATATGTATCTATGTATTATTACGATGGCCATCCAACACGGTATTATATTTTTTGTTTTTATTGATTTCTTTTGTATAAAATAATAAATATAAAAATATTATAATTATATAATAAAAATTTTGTAAATAATATAGTTTAAAAGAGTTATATGGAATATTTTTTACAATAATTAAAATTAAATATATTATAATATAATAAAAGTTAATTTAATTTATAAAATTATAATTTCACTTTAAAATATCATGTAAATCGTAACTTTAAAATTAAGAAAGCTTATAAAAATATATTTCTATAAATAAGAATATAGTATATAATTTAATTTTAACATATTGTTAGTATAAACAAATAATATAAATAATTAATTATATATTATTATATTAACAAAAATAATTAATTTTTTAATTCATTACTTAAAACTTTTTTTTGGCATTATTAGTCTTTTAAAATTATCATATATATATATACTAGTTTGTTCATGGTATTTTTTAGTTCGATAAGATAAGAATTAATGGTTGTTCTCTCATATTTTCTCTTAGTCTCACCTATGAAATAAATGGTGAAAGATCAAACTTTACTCTCTAAAATGAAATTCAAAATTTAGAGGATCCAAATCCGACAAAATAAGGACTAATCCGTCGCAAATTGGAACTCTATTTAAGAGTTTGTCACTGATCAATGAATTGCTGCATATAAGAGATAGGATTCGAACCCTCGACACTTGTTTAAACGAACGAGTGAGAATTAATAACTTACTAATACATATAATAATAAAGGATTAAAATTTAAAGGATCATAAATTAGAAAAGTGTGATATTTATAATTTTTTGTTAATATGATATTTGATGGATGGAAGGGCAACACAAACCAATGAGAGTAGGTTTATGTGGGCCATATGATCCATTAGCAATTGCCATTTCATATGACTTTTTTTCTGTGTTCTTTTTGTACACTTTTCTTGACATTTTGCATTTTATAGTTATATTCACTGCTCACACTTGTCCCCACTTGAGACTTTTGGTGAATGCTGAGTGCAATCTCTGTCCTTTTCTATTTTCTTTTTATTTCAACTTGAAATATTATTGTTGTTATTTTAGATAAATCACAATAAAATATTTATTTTTTTTGTTTTATTTGTATTTCAAAAATTTTGGAAATTATTTAATATTATCTTTGTAGCACAACACAAACTGTTGAAATTGGATAATTATGCAATACTTAAGGATGTTATCACATGTAACTCTCCTATATATCCTTAATGTTATCCCTTTACCAAATATCTTGAATATCCAACATTTTTAAGAAATTAGCTAGATATTTATAGTTATTCCTTTTCAATATTGTTACGGCTCTACGGGCCGGCCGTCATATACCAACCACCTCTTTTTCGCTTGCACACTTGACTGACTAGAACGTCAGAGTATTTTTGCAAGTGACACCCCTCCTTTTCACATCTGAAGAGCTCAGGATCTCGCCTACTCCAATCCGGAGACGTACGACCATATGACTTCCCCTTTTTGGATCGGGATATTCACCCGGTCCGTCCGGTACCCGACCTACCGAACAAATATCTAAAATATTGTAATTTAATTTTCATGTATTGTAAATATAAAGAGTTATATAAATAACCAATGATAAAAAATATTAGTATTTTTGTTATAAATGAGATTATTTGATGTAATTATAGATGAGTGAATTTTGGAAGTAAAAAGTCAACACATGAAGAGGTATGTTAGACACGTGGCAACATCCCAACTAACACGTGGAGGCGTGTTGAAACACGTAGGGAAACGTGTTGAATGTTTCCACAATACTTTAATACGTTTCAAATGCCAATATTCAAATAAAACACCATCACCACTTCTATATTAAAAATAATATTCCCATGATTTCATATATTCACAAAAAATAATTATTTTTAAATTAATTACTTAAAAAAATAATTAAATGTATGAATTCAGTTGGATAATATTACAAAATTTTTTACATGTAAGAAATTATTTTACTAATGACCATGTAATTAAATTAGAGATTTTATAATTTATTTTCACACGGATAATATTAGAAAGATAAAACATAATCAGTCTAAATAATTTAAATTTATCTTATTTAATATTTATTTATTATAAGATGTATTAAATAAAATTAATAACAATAAATTTTAATATTTTTTTACTAATGTTCTTTTCTAATCAAATATTTCCGTTCTCGCACATATCACTACAACTTTTGCACTTTATTGGTTCTAGAATTTTGCCCCAATTTTTCTTCGTTATAGGGTCCCATGCCATATGCTTCTCGAAAGCATTGTGCAACTATTTGCAACAAAGTTATAAAATAAAAGATTATTGTGGCGTCTTCATTTTTATTCTTCATTCATCAGCCAAAAATGATTCGATACTATCATATATATCAAAAGAACAAAAAAGAATGATGAGGGAAAAAAAAAACTATATATATGAGATAGACAAAGGGTGTCAACTTTACTACTATTCAACATCACTTAATTGTACCTTTGAAATGTATCAAATTACTTAAATTACACATCCAATTAATGAACAATATGCACAACTTAATTCTAATTAGGAAAAGTCTAGAAGGACAACAATTTTATTAAATTTTGGTCAGCATATAATCAACAAAATAAAAATAAGTAATCTCATACCATTAGATAAAATCTCACACCATTAAAAATATTATTAATAATTACTTAATAGCTACAAATCACAAAAGTTACTGACCCTTAACACTCCTCTTCCAATTAATTAGCGTGTAGACTTCTAATTCATTAGCTTAATTTCCTTTTCTCGCATGTGACCTATGACATATGACTTGAAAAGACTTGCTATAATATTAATCAATACAACTTTTATATAGATTTTAAAATCAACAGAATATATATGCTTAAAATATAGAAAATAAAATATATTTTTTGTCTTTAAAATTTGGTAAAAATTTTAAAAATACTCCTAAATTTTATTTTATTTTAATTTTGTCCCAAAAGATTTCGATTTGCATCAAATATACCTACGACGGCTAAATTTTTAAAAAATTTAAGATGAATCTAACAATAATGCAAGAAAATTATGCTTGATTTGTTTGTGTTGAGAGTTGTTCTTATAAAATTGTTGTTGAATTGGTCTTAAATTTTTTGAAAAATTAGCCGTCAGGAGTATATTTGATGCAAATCAAAAATTTTTGGGACAAAATTAAAACAAAATAAAACTAAAAAGTATTTTAAAATTTTTATCAAACTTCAGGGACAAAAAATATACTTTACCCAAATATATAATTAAAAAAATGTTAGTTTACATTATTTACGCTCTTAAGTATGATTTCTTTTATGAAATTTTATAACAAATAATCTTTGTCTCATAAATAATTATAATTTAACGATTTTTTTTTCAAAAATAATAGTAATATTTTATTCAATAAAAAATTAAATACAATGTCCAAAAGTCAAGACAACAAAAATAGAAAAAAATTTTTAAATATTCACAAATAATTGTAAGAAAAAAAATAACTTAAAAAAATAAATAAAAAAAATTAAAACATTATGCATAAAACAAAAT
This sequence comes from Arachis hypogaea, assembly GCF_003086295.3. Taxonomy (NCBI): domain Eukaryota; kingdom Viridiplantae; phylum Streptophyta; class Magnoliopsida; order Fabales; family Fabaceae; genus Arachis; species Arachis hypogaea. Next base: position 2,303,524 of record NC_092052.1, read on the forward strand.
AGATAACTCCTCATATATTAAGGATATGGATGATGAGACGTTCTTGAGCATATAGTGCATGTATTCGAATACAATTCAATAGGTCATTTTTATACTTTTGTTCTTATTATAGACCGTATTGATCTTTTGACACACTTGATATATAAATGCCGTAATTTGCGTATGAAGGTCTTAAGAGATTATTAGATTAGACACCACCACAATGAAAACTAGACCAATAAAGACTATAAAAGAGTAATATAATTAAATAGATTTTAAGCTTCTTGAGTTGAATAATTGAGAATTGAGAAAGACATGTGGGTACCATGGTAGACTTTTTAGAATATTATGAGTTGTGACAAAGACAAGAAATATGCTTGCTCAATATATTGGTGATGTGGGAATATGTGATTTTGAGAGCAATTAGAGATAAGATTATGAAAAGCTAGTTGCATTGTTATTATAATTTGGAATTTGGAATTTTGTTTTGTATGAGTAGTGTTAAAGAATCATTAGAATTATTTTAGATCAGTTAGTATCATTTATATTTATATAGTATATCTATATATTAATTGTAGAATTCTATATTTTTATTACTTTGATTCTTCTTATACCTATATATACTTCTTGTACATTGTATTTTTCAACACACTCAATAATATATAAATCATTTCTCTAGTTTAGTCTCTTGTTTCTAACATAGTATCAGGAGTTTAGGTTTTTTTTTTTTTTTTTTTCAGAAACAATTGGTTTCTAGCTCCTTTATCTTGTTTCACCGGCAATACTTTGTTCTCCATTTTCGGCTCCTTCCTTACGCTTTGGTTCGTCACCGCCGTCACCCTCGCAATAATTCATCTCTTGATTATTCTCCTTTTGATCTCATTCACTCTGATGTTTGGGGTTCCACTCCCACCGCTTCTATGAGATGAGCTCGATACTTTGTTGTTTTCATTGATGATTATTCACGCTTTACTCGGGTTTATTTGATGACCAATCGCCATGAATTACCTCAGATTTATATGAACTTTGCCACTATGATTAAAACTCCGTTTTCCAAGGTTATTAAGGTTTTTCACTGTGATAATGCTATGGAATACCATGATTCCAAACTCTTAACCTTTCTTGCAGAACAGGGTACCTTATCTGAATTTTCTTGCCCTAGTACGTCTCAACAAAATGGCTGAGTTGAATGCAAATACCGTCACATTCTTGACTCTGTTCGTGCAATGCTTCTTTCTTCTTCGTGTCCTAAGCGTACTTGGGGTGAAGCTGTTCTTACTGCTGTTCATGTTATGAATAAACTCCCTTCTTCTATTCTTGGTAATGTTACTCCCTTTGAGCGTCTTTATCGTACCTCCCCAGATTATAGTTCTCTTCGAGTTTTCGGTTGTATCTGTTTTGTTCTTCTTCAACCTCATGAATATAGTAAACTTGAACTTCGGGCTCGTATGTGTTGTTTCCTTGGTTATGGCACTGAACACAAGGGTTATCGTTGTTGGGATTCTCTCTCTAAACGTATTCGTATATCTCGTTATGTTGTCTTCTGTGAGCATCACATGTTTTCTCGGTTCTCCTCCTTTAAGTCTATTTCTCCTACTCAGTCACCTTTTTTCACTAACCCCAATGTTGATCTTTTTCCTAATGATGATTCTACAGGTCACCCTCCACAGCCTCCTATTTTTTCGCCTTCTCAATCTCCCGATAATTCCGGACCGGACGACGCTCCTACTCCTACTGTCATGCCTCCTCCTTCCATTCGCTGTTCCAGGGTGAGAAATCCACCTCCTCATCTTTTTTATTATCATGGCTTTTCTACTATTTTTCATCAACATGAACCTAAGTCATTTAGAGAAACCTCCACAAATCCAAATTGGCAACAAGCAATGCAGGAAGAAATACAGGCACTTGAAAAAGTACACACTTGGGACTTAGTTGATTCTCCTTCTAATCAGGAAGTTGTAGAAAGCAGATAGGCATACAAGATCAAGACTCGCTCTGATGGTTCTATTGACCGTTATAAGGCACGATTGGTTGCTCAGGGTTATACGCAAGAGACTTTTGCTCCTGTTGTTCGTCTCACATCTGTTCGAGCTCTTCTTGCCATTGCTGCGGTCAAAAAATGGTCTCTCAGTCAGATGGATGTGAAGAATGCATTTCTTAATGGAGATTTGAAACAGAAGGTCTATATGAAACCCCCTCCGGGTTATCCTTGTCCTTTTGGCAAAGTTTGTCTCCTTCGCAAGGCACTTTATGTGATTAAGCAAGCTCCTCGTGAATGGTTTAACAAGTTCAGCACTATCATATGCAGTCTTGGTTTCACTTGCAGTCCTCATGAGCATGCTCTCTTTATTCGTAAAAGTGAACATGGAGTTGTTCTTCTACTTCTGTATGTTGATGACATGATCATTACTGGAGATGATGCTGATGGTATCTCTGATCTCAAGGCGTCCCTTCAACGTACTTTTGAGATGAAAGATCTTGGTTCTCTCAGCTATTTTCTTGGTCTAGAAGTCATATCCACCGATGATGGCATCTATCTCTCTCAAGCTAAACATGTTTCAGATCTTCTTACTCGAGCCAGAATTACAGATAGTCGCACTGAGTCTACTCCTCTTGAGCCTAATGTTCGATTTACTCCTATAGATGTCACTATTTTGGATAATCCTACTCTCTATCGACAGCTAGTTGGAGGACTCGTCTACTTAACTGTCACCCGCCCAGACATCGCCTATTCAGTTCATGTACTTAGCCAGTTCTTGTCAGCTCCTCGTACTACTCACTATGCGGCAGTTCTTTGCATTCTTCGCTACATCAAAGGTACTCTATTTCATGGTCTTTATTTTTCTGTCCAGTCCTCTTTGTCCCTTCAGGCATACTCTGATGCTGATTGGGCTGGTGATCCCACTGATCGTCGTTCTACTACTGGTTACTGTCTGTTTCTTGGCGACGCTCTCATTTCTTGGTGTGCTAAGAAGCAAACGTTCACTGCTCGATCAAGCACAGAAGTTGAGTACCGTGCCCTCGCTGACACCACTGCTGAGGTTATCTCGATTTGTTGGCTTCTTGAAGATTTGGGTGCTCCTCAATCGTCACCTATTGATGTTTTTGTGACAACCGCAGTGCTATTCAAATTGCCCATAATGATGTTTTTTATGAATGCACCAAACACATTGAGATTGATTGTCACTTTGTTCGAAAACGTATTCGTATTGATGCTGTTCGTCTCATTGCTGTTAGAACACTGGATCAGACTGTTGATATCTTCACGAAAGCTCACCACCTGACTCGTTTTCGGACTATGTTATCCAAACTCAAGATGATATCCTTAGCTCCCACTTGAGTTTGCGGGGGGATGTTTGAGAATCACTAGAATCATTTTAGATCAGTTAGCATCGTTTATATTTATATAGCATATATGTATATTAATTGTAGAATTCTATACTTTTATTACTTTGATTCTTCTGGCACCTATATATACTCTTTGTACATTGTACTTTTCAACACACTCAATAATACACAAATCTTTTTTCTAGTTTAATCTCTTGTTTCTAACAAAAAAAAAAAAACTAATTAAGATTTTAAAGGATAAAATAAAGTAATAATTTAAGGTGTTTGTGTTTGAGCCTGGAATTGGTGCTTAGCACCAGAATTAGACTCCTTAATTCATTTTGATAATTATCTTTAGATAATATATGAAATTAAAAATCGGAAATAATATAATATAAAAAATATTATACTGACACTAAAAATTAGTCATCAGCTATATTTTTATATATATATATATATATATATATATATATATATAATTTAATTTATTTAATTTTTAGTGTATATTTCTTTATTTTTAATTTTATTTGTATTATCTTTCTATAGTTTGATGGGTCTATGAAAATACATATTAACTATTTTATCTATTCATGTTTTTCTTTTTGAAAGACAACCATAATTAAGAGTAAAATTTTTGAACTAATTCCAATTTCATATTCTTTTTATAAGCTCAAAATTTATCACTCAATCCGATCTTATGATAATAATATGACCATATGGGCCCAAAAAAAACATTAAAAAATTATCTAAAATTAAAAGAACATAACCAATTTTATAGTTCTTATTCCTTGATGTCTAAATATTTAAAATTTATTAATTTTTAAACTCTTAAAATAAATATTAACTATTTTATCTTTTTGACACTTAAACACCAAATTTTTAGATACCTTAACATTCACCAAAAAACATCTCCCTGATATTAATTAGTATAATCAATTAATCATCATCACTTATAATAAAAACATTGCATATGTGGGGTCAACTTAGTGATCCAAGAGAATTGATGGCTATGGTTGTCTCAAAAGTGTCAACGGCTACTTATTTGAATTTACTGAGTAAAGGAACTATATATGATAGTGATAATGGTAGTGATGAAATTTCAGAAATTTTTATATATTATCGTTCAATCATGTATAGCTTTTAAATAGCAATAAAATATAAAATATAAAATGTATGAAGAAATAGTATATCCAAATGTTTTTATTTATGTAATAGGCTACTTACTAAATTAAAACTTAATTTTAAAAGAGCTTCACTCAAAATTAAAAACGTAGCTAGTATATATATGTGCTAGAATTTTATGGAGTAAGTAGCCAAACAGCGCAATGAGTAATAGCTCAAATGACATAGACTTCCCATATTTAATTAAGAGGTTGTGGATTCGAGTTTCCTATCTTTCCAAATTTTAGCCAATGAGTTATAGCTCAAATGACATAGACTCCCCATACTCAATTAAGAGGTCGCGAGTTCGAGTCTCCTATCTTTGGTTAAAAAAAAAAAAAATAGCCAAACAGCTCTTATTGACTTTTACGAAAATTTTTTTGTTTTTTAACAAAAAAAAAATTCACTTGTCAGGTTAGATATGAAAATGAAATATGCGATATATCTTAACATTGTAATTTTGGGTATTTTTTAAAATGGTGGAATATACACAAATTGGGTCCTAAAAAATCGAATGGTCTGATTTTTATATCTCTTACAAATCAGACGGTTCAATTTTAACTTCTAACACTACAGCTGTGTAAAACACTTATACAATTATATACTCCATAAATATGTCTTACATCATTCTCTCTTCCATATCTAAATTAAAAAGTGTCAAGAAATATTGGTAATTTTTTAAAATAAAAGAACAACGTTATTTTTTGTGAAAAATATTGACAGGTCTCAAAAAGTGAATAGTTAAAAATCATTTTATCGTTTAATTTTTATTTAACAACTATGTGGTTATTTGTGAAAATAGACAGGGTTTTGATTAGATATTTATTTAATTTTTATTTAAAAAATAATATATATATATATATATATATAATTGTAAATAAATTTGAGTTTGATTATATTAGTGATTGATTATTTAGTAAAAAGATATAAAAAGATTTTTCTATAATTTTTATATACAAATATATACAAATACATCATATTAATTTAATGATTAATTTTTAATTATATATAAAGTATTTTTTAAAAATAAAATAAAATAGTATAGGATAGTTCAGTAATTTCCTTAGCTTGTTCTTTTTCCAACGGTCATCTGAATGAACTGAACTCAAAAACACACTTCCTTCAACATTTGAATGCAGAACTCTCTCTCTCTCTCTCTCTCTCTCTCGCAACACCATTGTTTGATTCTCAATCCTTTTGCTTCCTCAGCCAAAACCCATCATCATGAAGCAAACCAGAAACGCTGGAACCGCCGAGGCTCCTTACTTCGGCACCATTTCCTCTTCTTCCTTCAAAAACCTTCTTCCCACATCATTCTCTTCCAAACTCAACAAAACCCTTAGAAACCCTAAATTTCCCAGTTCAGATGCCGAAAACACTCCCCCTACTGATCCCAACATCCAAATCAACGATCACAACCACTCATTTCCCTCCATCACCAAACATGCGCATTCAAAATCCCCAATTTCTCAACACAAAGATGCCACAGAATCTAAGAGCTCACTTGAACCTGACCCATCAGTGAAGGCAAGTTCAATTAGTTTTTAAATAAAATTTTTAGTTTGATTTCTTAAAATTGAATCTGTAGTATGTAATTCAGTAGATGAATATGTAGAAAAATTTCCTCTTTCTATTTTTGCCCCATTTTAGTTATAGTGTTGTTTTTGGAGCAGGTTGTAGTGCGAATCAGACCTACCAATGATATTGGAAGGCTTGGAGATAAGACGATTAAGAAGCTTTCTTCTGATACTTTGTGTGTTGGAGATAGGAAGTTTATATACGATTCAGTTTTTGATCCAAACTCCAACCAGGTAAAGCACTTCACCTTTTAGCTGTTCTATATTGTGATTATACTCTTAATCTTTCAATAAATTATCACTAATAATAATTAAATTAAGGGTACTTGCACGCTGCTTAAATAAATGAAAGAAAATGTTGCTTCATGCTCATTATAGAGGATAAGTGTGATTAATCTATAAGCTGCTGTGTATACAGGAAGATATTTTTCAGTCAGTGGGTGTTCCATTGGTTAGAAATGCCTTAGCTGGTTACAACACTTCCATTTTGTCTTATGGCCAGGTATTAATTGATGTTTGATGAATTATGTTTTAACCTTTTATAGTGGACAATGTAGTTTACCTTTGACGGAGTATTGAGTTTTGTTCATGTTTTCTGGTTTTTTAACTTTTTTTACCAGTCTGGAAGTGGAAAGACGTATACAATGTGGGGTCCTCCTAGTGCCATGTTTGAGGAGCCTTCAGCCCAAAGTCACAAGGGAATTGTTCCTCGGATCTTCCAAATGCTGTTTTCTGAGCTTGAAAAGGTATATACTACTCCTCGAAAAGATAATGCTAGAACTTTAATTTTATGTTTTTGTAGTTTTGACTGTTGTATGCTTGAATTACCATATTAGGAGCAGCATATGTCGGAGGGGAAACAATTCAACTATCAATGTCGATGTTGTTTTCTCGAGGTAGTTCTTTATAAAACTTCCTAGTGTGTCAATGGCTGTCGTTGCTTGATGGTATGATAGTGTGGCTTGTTCTATTTTTTTTGGCTTACTTTGATTTTTTTTTAATAGATATATAATGAACAAATTGGGGATTTACTTGATCCAGCCCAGCAAAACCTTGTGGTAAGCATATACCATCCTTTTTGGTACAATTTTCATAAAAAAAAATTACTTTACTCGCTTTTTTACTTAACTCTCTATTCTTATTGTGGCTTGGTTCAAATTATTGCAGATGAAGGATGATTCCAAGAATCCATTGTATATAGAGAATCTGACGGAGGAATATGTCACTAGCTATGATGAAGTGACACAACTTTTGATTAAGGTAGGGACTAAAAAGCTTTGAAGCAAATATTGTTGAGATTTATACTTTTATCATCTGAGCTGATTTGATCTTCGTTTGTTGCAGGGCCTCTCAAGCAGAAAAGTTGGAGCGACAAGCTTAAATTCTAAGAGCTCTAGATCACACATAATTTTCACTTTTGTCATTGAGTCTTGGTGCAAGGTATTGCCATCAAAATTCAACTTAACATGAGAGACATTGCATATTATTTATTGGAAAAGTCTAGGGGGACAGCAACTTTTCCAAATTCTGGCTAGCATGTAACCAGCAAGAAAAAGTGAGCCATTGGATGAAATCTCACACTAATCTCACACCATTAAAATCATTATTGATGCCTATTTGATGGCTACAAATCACAAAAGTTGCTGGCCCCCAGCCACTCCTCTTATTTATTTATTTGTTAGATAATTTTTGCATATGATTTTTGTAACATTATATGTGAAATCATAATGTCTTAGTTTCATCATATATTATCATAAATTGTGATAGATGATCTATTAGAATTTAGAAGAAACCTCCACAATATTGTCCTATTTAAGTTTCGGAATAGAGTATTCTTGTGTATCACATCAAATCAATGTCAATTTCATATTATTCATCTGCTCATAATTTCAACAAGTTTCATCAACTTGCTTTGCAGGGAGTATCATCGAATGGTTTCAGTAGTTCAAAAACTAGTAGAATTAGCCTTATTGATCTTGCTGGATTGGACAGGAATAAACTCAATGATGCAGGCAAAAAATGTTTAACGGAAAGCAAAAATGTAAAAAAGTCCTTATCTCAGCTTGGGTAAGATGCTATGCCATGCTACTATCATCCTATCACTAGATTTTGTCTGAATTATATTTCTGTTAGCTTATTAAAGAAACAATGTTCAATATTTCACTGGTGTAGGCATGTAGTAGATGCTCTAACTAAAGGAACATGCTCCGGAAAAGCCAAAGAAATTCCAAGCAGGAATTCCTGTTTAACGCGCTTACTACAAGAGTCTCTTGGTGGAAATGCCAAACTCTCAGTTATCTGTTCAATCTCTCCTGATAACAAGTATGTACCTGGACTGAAGAGCGTTTTATTTATCTGACGACCTAACAAATGTAAACGACGGCAATCATATTTCTCTCATGATACTTGTAGGAATTATGCTGAGACACTGCGAACACTCAGATTTGGACAGCGAGTAAGGTCCATAATAAATCAGCCAGTTATCAATGAAATAAAGGAGGATGATGTTAATGACTTGAGTGATCAAATCCGGCAGTTGAAGGTATAATTCATGTCCAAGACTTGTTACTAGATATAGTTCTTGGAGAATTAAACTGTATATCTGAGAATTATGTGTTTTCTTTTGGTGCAGGAAGAACTCATTAGAGCAAAGATTGACATTGATAGCTCAGTAGGGAGTAAAAATGGATATTTCCAAGGACATAATGTGAGGGAAAGCCTTAACCAGTTGAGAATCAGTTTAAACCGTTCTCTTCTCCTATCTCACATTGATAATGAACCCAAGGAGGAGGTAACCGTGGATGAGGAGGATGTAAGGCAATTACGCTGCCAGATTGATGAATTTTATAGTTCATGTGAAGCGAATCCTAAAGATATATCTGTCAGTGAAGATTGTGTCCAGTATTATTCTGGTGAGGAAAATTATGATACTGATATGATCAGTGGCGACGAACATGAAAAAGATGAAGTATGTTCTGGAGAAGGATTGAGTAAGCTTTGTAAGGAGGACAGTGTTGTGGCTTCGGTTGATACCTTGTATGCCTCGGTAGATGACATGTGCTCAACTAACACATCAAGGTCAATTAGATCTTCATTCAGAGATAGCATTTCTGTTAGTTCAAGCAATCGATCTCCAATACTCACAGAACCACAGTTGTCTGAGTCCCCAAAAATAAGGAATACTCATAGGAAGAGTGTGGCGTTTTCATCAAGTTGTCTTGGTAGTTGGAACAAGGTAGCAGAGGAGAATTTGAGATCCAGTAGTGATGTGTTAAGACAATCATTTAAAGAGGATGAGCATATCCGATCCTCACTACGTTCAAGCAAGGTTTTACCAGGCCCAACGGAGTCCTTGGCGGCAAGCCTTCAGAGGGGACTACAGATAATTGACTCTCACCAGCGAAATTCCGCACTAAACAAATCTTCAGCTTCATTCTCTTTTGAGTGTTTAACCCCTTGTCAAGAAATTGATAAGAGTAAGAGGTTTTCTATTGATGAAGGGTCCACAAATTTGCTTTGTGAATCTTGCCGTAGAAAAATATCCGATGTAGAGTCCAAGGAAGCACAGATTGACAAAGTTGAAGCAGACAAAGTTCAAAAAGTATGTCTGGACTTTAATACTTTCAGAATGTTCTTCAATTAGTAGTAGTCTTTTGAGCTCACTTATCTTTATTTCCTTTCTTCAAGGATCTGGAAAATGCAACGGCAAAAGCCACCATGAGGGAGAAGGAGCTAGAGAATGTTTGCAAGGAGCAAGCAGCTAGGATTGAGGAACTAAATCAATTGGTATCTGGATAATTGACCCTTACCGAATAATTATTTATGTCGTTTTGAGTTTACATCACTGATAATTGGAATATTTTCAGGTTGAGAACTTGAGAGGAGAAAAAGGATTGAACTCTATCATTGTGAATGGTCAAGATAGCATCAAGGAGACAGGAAAGGGAGAAGACTATAACTCGCTCGGTGGTGAAGACGAGGTATACCAGTAGTCTTGTAGTTTACAATATAAAGTTGGATAAATCCATTTCAAGAACCTTTTTTATTTACATTTGTTCATCTTGTTTGTAGCTTCCAAGGAGCACTTCCCCAGACATCAATTTACCCGAAATTTTGGAGGAAAAATGTGAAATCAAAGAAGTTCAAGTCCAGGAAGAATTAACTCAAAGAGACAGCTCTTTTGATGCTAATGAGAAAGAAGAACTTCTAAGGGAAATCCACAGCTTAAGAAGCAAGCTGCAATTAGGTAGTGACATAGCAGTTAAAAGGTCCACCGACAAACTGAGATCTTCATTGAGATCTATTCAACTGCGAAAAAGTGTTATATTTTCTCAAGGTAGTGGTGGTGAAGAGCTGGAGAAGGAAAGAGAAAGATGGACCGAAATGGAAAGTGAATGGATTTGTCTTACTGATGAGCTAAGAGTTGATCTAGAGAAGAACCGGCAGCGAGCAGAGAGAGCGGAGTTGGAACTGAGGTTAGAGAAGAAGTGTACTGAAGAATTGGATGATGTGCTAAAAAGATCAGTTCTTGGACATGCTAGAATGCTAGAACATTATGTTGAGCTACAAGAGAAATATAATGATTTGGTTGCAAAGCACAATGCTATAATGGAAGGCATAGCGGAGGTGAAGAAGGCTGCAGCAAAGGCTGGAAAGAAGGGTCATGCTCGCTTCGCCAAGTCTCTTGCAGCTGAACTTTCTGCATTGAGGGTGGAGCGAGAAAGGGAAGCTAAATTCTTGAAAAAGGAGAATATGAGCCTCAAGATTCAACTTCGAGACACTGCAGAAGCTGTTCATGCAGCTGGAGAACTACTTGTTAGACTCAGAGAAGCCGAGCATGCAGCCTCTATTGCCGAGGTAAGAATAATATGAACACTACATAGCATAGGACTTGTGGAATCATTCATATGATGATTTACATTTTGGACTAGTAATTTAAGAATATGAATATATAAATTATGATTTATGAGAAATGGTTGTTGATTCTTCATTCTTCATATGTTGTTAATAATGCAGGAGAATATGAACACAACATAGCATAGGATAAGTAATTTAAGGATATGAACACAACATAGCATAGGACTTTTGGAATCGTTTCATATGATGATTTCCATTTTGGACAAGTAATTTAAGAATATAAATTGTGATTTCCAAGAAATGGTTGTTGATTCTTCATAATTTGTTAATGCAGGAGAATTTTGCGAAACTGCAACATGACAATGAGAAACTAAAGAAACAGATGGAGAAGCTGAAAAGAAAGCACAAGATGGAGATGATTACCATGAAGCAGTACCTTGCAGATAGCAAATTACCAGAATCTGCACTCAAACCCCTGTACAGAGAGGACTCTGATGTGCAGCATAACAATAACAATGCAGATGATGATCAAGAATGGAGAACAGAATTTGGAGCAATCTATCAAGAGCATCATTATTAGTTCTTTCAATTTGATAAATTTCTTCATAGCTGACTCAGATCCTGCTCGGATCAAAGCAACTGAATCATTTATTTCAATTCAATTCTTTGTATTCTTTGTATTAATCTATGATTCTTATTGACACTACTAAATTTTAATCTATGACATTTGTGTTCGTTTTATTGAATGATATGTGAGATTCACATACCATATAAATCCAATACTTCATTCAAGGATGGAAGAATTATTAAATGAATTAATTTCCTTTTCATAGAAATGCATCAAAATAGCTTGTACAAACTTTAGTAGTTTTTGTTTATAACGCCCAATCATTTCTTTTCAGGCACTCAAGTTTTTTACATCATTTATTTTAGGATAAAATATACTTTTTGTCACAAAAATTTGTCAAAAATTTGTCAAAAATTTTAAAAATACTTCTAAATTTTATTTTGTTTCAATTTTGTCTCAAAAATTTTCGATTTGCATCAACAATATTCCTGATAGCTAAATTTTCAAGAAATTTAGGACCAATCCAATAATAATGTGTAACAATTATGTCTCATTTGTTTGTGTTGAAAGTTGAAACTGAATATTCTTTTTTGTGAAATTATTATTGAATTGATTCTAGATTTTTTGAAAACTTAGCCATAGGAATATACTTCATACAAATAAAAATTTTTTAGAATAAAATTAAAACAAAATAAAACTTAAAATTACTTGTAAAAATTTTAGCAAATTTTAAGAAAAAAAAATATATTTTATCCTTTATTATATTTTGGGTTGGGCCTACAAAAAAGTGAGAGCTGAGACGTATAGTTGATGGGTAAAACTGTAAAACCACGCGAAAAGAATAAACGGCGTCGTTTTATCCAAAACTTAACGTTCTCGAATGAGATAACACCGTAATAAAATTGATAAGGAGAAGAACAACGAAACCCCCAAGAGCGAAGCGCTCTAAATTCGACGACAGCCTTTACGCTTTCGTCCATGGCGACGGCGGATCCTCCGAAGGCCGATTCCGGCGACACCACCACTCAGCCACAGCTTCCGATTCAGCCTCAGCCTTCCAATACTGTATCTATTCCCAACCGTTCCGACGCACTTGTCCCTGCTGCCCCCGCCGTTTGTCTCCTCCGCTTTGTCGGAGACTCCGCCGGCGGTGCTTTTATGGGCTCCCTGTTCGGATACGGTTCCTTCTCTTTCTCTCGCACTCCTCCTTATCACAATCACACTTAATTATGCCTTTTTTTACCTAAACATTATTTCGGATTGCGTTTATGATGATTATATTGTTAGCTTTAGTTGTAGATGCAGTATTAGTGATGCTAGCAAAGTGGCAATTGTTATTATTATTATTGATTGTTGATTTGTTGGTTGATTCTTGGTTTGTATAGTGTAATTGAGTACAAGGGGATGGGTTTTGTTAGGGTTTATTCAATATTATGTTGGTTTTGAGCTGAAATATAGTGATTTCCTTTGAGGAAATAGACAATCTGACAGTTCAAATGGAATGTCATTTTTTTATGATCTTGCTGCTGAATGGTGCTTTTTCGTGGGTGCGTTTCAGGTGCTGGGTTGTTTAAGAAGAAAGGTTTTAAAGGATCCTTTGTAGAAGCAGGGTCTTATGCTAAGGTATATTTCAGATATCATCAATGCCTTCCCCTTATATTTGTTTATTTATTTCTTTAATTTTTCTTTTTTCAATGCCTTACTTAGTTCATGTCTGTGTCATGTGTTTTCTTAATTGTTAAGTTTGGCTGATAAATGTACATTATTTTCTATTGTGTTGTTAGACGTTTGCTGTTTTGTCTGGAGTTCATAGTTTGGTTGTTTGCATCTTGAAAAGACTTCGAGGAAAGGATGATGGTATGAGTGGGAACTTTTTCAGCTGTAAATGGCACTCTTGCTTTGCTAATCTTCTTCTTCTGATTACTTTAAACTTCATATCTGCAGTTATTAATGCTGGAGTAGCTGGATGTTGTACTGGCCTTGCACTAAGCTTTCCAGGTATCATTTTTTTCTCCCTTTATTTGGATTTACTGTTAGTTGAGTTCCACATTATTCGACTAATTGGAATTGTATATAAAGGGCATGACAACATTGTAATCCTTGTCATCAACTTATGTATTGTATATTTCACTTTTTAGATCTCAGCAAAAAATGCATAATATGCTCAAAGTATTTTGTCCATAGTTGGAGTGATTTTTGTGGATGTATTGTTGAATCGCCTTCATGATAAAAAGGAAAAAAGAAGTGTAAAACAAACAAGAAACTTTGTATGCCTTTTCAGATCATTGATATCGTTATGGCTTAAAATTCAATACATACGCTGTTGTATTATTTAAAGGGTTTTGGTAACAATTGCTCTAAGAATGCTACTTTTCACTGGAAAGATGAGCTTTTGATGTTCCAATCCGTTGGAATACATTGAAAAAATTCAGAAGTTTCACTGCTTGATTCCTTAATGAAAGAGAAATATAAATTTTGTTCTCTGCTCTCTCTCTTTTTAGGACTCATATTCTACTTTTCTCCAGGTGCGCCACAAGCTCTCTTGCAGAGCTGCCTCACTTTTGGGGCTTTTTCCTTTATTATGGAAGGGCTAAACAAGCAGCAACCAGCACTTGCGGTTCCAATCTCCCGGAAAACAAGTTTGCAACACAATACACGCCCACCCCTCGTACTCCCCCTTCAGTTCCCTCTTCCAGATGAAATGAAAGGTGCTTTTTCCTTTTTCTGCGAGTCACTGAAGAAGCGCAACAAGGGAGCTCATGGTACTTGGCAATAAGAAATCAGGGTATCATACTTTTCTAGCATCGTGTAGATTAGATATGCCCCTACCTTCGTTTTTGGATTAGATTTCTTGTAGCCTTGTAGCTTTATTGGCATTTCTTTTTCTGGAAATTTAGGGTGAAAGGCATTGTTCCGAGAACTTTACATGTTACTTAACCGAGTTCTAAATATTGCACTTTATCTTGTACCTTGTTGGTAGAGTATGTTGGAGAGCATAATATATGATGGATGATTCAGCTGTGAATCTGTAACAACAGGTATCTGCAATGACAATTCAGAAAACCAGAATTTAGACGGAAAGAGGAGTAGACTAGAATGATCTACCCTCTGAACTGTATGATAGAACAGAAATAGCAAGTGATGAAAAGAAATACCATGGTTAAAATAGAGAGTCAGCCTCCCTCCTAAGCCTATTCTTAATTCTCACTAATTTCCTGCCCTTCCCTCCACTCTACCGCTCCTTGTATTCCCTTGCTACTCACTCTCCAAATCATGTGAGATCACCCTTACCTCTCACCTTGTGTGACATGCAGGTAGTTAGTTACGAAATTATTCCCATTTTCACTTCTTCCCATTTTGTCCTCAAGTCTATTCCTCCTCCTATAATAAAAGGGTAGCGGCTGAATTTTTCCTGCTTTAGGGTCAGAATTAAAAGCAATTAAAAACTTCTATTGATTCAGGGTGTGTAACAGATGCATGCACTACGTGGCATATCGAAACAAATGAGTGTAACAACTCAATTAAATTTATACATATAGTTAAACTCTTGCTTCTAACTATAAATTCATCTTTGCCAAGTGATTATATCTTAATCAAGTCTTTTAGTGTTGCAGGTGGCTACCCTATCCTAAGCATCAAATTCACATATTACAACAAGCCAAATGGTAAAAGAATGTAATAAAAATGCATCACCCCGAAATTGTTGTCTCATGTCTGGGATCACGACAAATTATATACATTTGATAGGGCAAATAAAAAAATGTTGAATTTGGATCAAATTAAACGCCACTTCTTCGATGTTAAACTAAATATGCTTAGTTGGCTAATCATAGGGAGTTTTCACTCAGTCTCAGAAAATTGTCGATCAATACAGGAATTTACATACGCTGTATATACTCAAACTATTAAATATCTTTAGTATTACAATATATATCTCATCTCATCTCATTATTCTCATATAATGGGGTTACAAAATTAGTGTTAGAAGACACATGATCTTATAAGCAATCAATGTAGTTCCATCATGAGTTTTCTAACGGACGTTAAATACATACTGGTTGTAAAGAGTAAAAACTATAAAATTAGTGTGTTTTTTTTTTTTTTTTTTGGTCAAGTATAAAATTAGTGTTTAAAAATTAACTAAAACTCTACTCTTCTTTTTTTTTTTTTTTTGAATAACGTGGAAATTCCAAAATTAAGCTAAAAATGGGACCGTAATCAAATAAAAAAGTTATTGTTATGTTTACAGGCCCGAAAGGCCCAACATAAAGAAATAAAAAACAAAGTGCAGAAACAAAAAATAAAAAGCAAACTAAACGGTGCGTTTTAGTGAGAGTGTAGAGCAAACTGCAAAGGTTCGGTTTTCAGTGTTCATCGAGTAAAGCAGTTACCGTCTCTATTTCAGTCTCGCTCTGAATCTCCACCTAAATTCAATTTTTCTTACTCCTAGTAAGTTAAGTTACTACCTTTGCTTTCTTCTCGTCATGTCATTATCATATTAGATCTCAAGCATTGGAGCTATTTTTTGACTCTTCGGTTTTTATTTATATATATTTTTTTTGGAATTGGAAATACAGCTTGAGCTTTTGAACTTACTGAAAATGGAGTATAATATTGCATTGCGATCTTTTGCTTTTATTGAATTTGATTTGGAATCAACTTAGCTTTAGTAGTTAGGTGAAAGCTGATGGTTTTTAATTTGGGACATTTTTTTTTCTTTTTAGGTTGCAGGATCAGGATCCAATGGCTACTTTGAGGAATCTAAAGATAAAGACAAGTACTTGCAAACGCATAGTTAAGGAGCTGCATTCTTATGAGAAGGAAGTTGAGAGAGAAACTGCAAAAACTGCTGACATGAAGGAGAAGGGTGCTGACCCTTATGATCTCAAGCAGCAGGTATCTAATTTCAATTTATCTATTTATGCAAAAATAATATGTGATTGTTTTTAAATATAGTTATTAAATTGTACATCTTAGTAGGGCGTGGATTTGCCTCCTTAATTTTTTTGGGAAATCACTAAGGTCAGTGATGATATGGTGAATAATGATTGCAAGTTTTGTTTGTTGACTTGATATTTTGGACAGGAAAATGTGCTGGCTGAGTCTAGGATGATGATTCCTGATTGCCACAAGCGCCTTGAGGCCGCACTCGGGGACTTAAAAGGAGCATTGGTAATGTACATTTTCTGGTTTTCTTTTTCCATGGTTATTAACCTATGCCTTAGTTTTGTGCTGTTTTCTCATGTTGCAACTTGCAAACTTTTTACATGCTTTGCATTTCATGCCTTGGCTTTTTGTTTCCAATGGATGATGGTATCGGTACCCATTAATGATGTTATGAGTTGTGTTATCTTTGAGTTGATCAGTGTGGTATTTGTTGATTTGATTCCTGCAAGTTCCTGTGTGTCCCTTCATTTTTCTTCATTTAATCATAATCTCAATGTGATAAACAACTTATTTATTGTATTAGTGGAGGATTGAGGCACTGCTTTGATTGGTACTCTGCTAAAAAATTTGATAACTAAAAATCTTTTCCAAAATGTATTAAACTGAAATATAGAAGTTGACAACTAAAGAGAAATCTATTGTGCAATTACTTTTGTTCTCTTAAGCAAGCCAATGAAGGTTCATTTATTTGTTTGAAATAATTTGTACTTCTTTCTTCATTATGTTTGATCTATATTTTTGTTTTGTTTTCTCTGTTTTCAAATAGCAAGTCCAAGTTGCGCATATGCTTGAAATTGAGTCTATATGTTATGCTTCTGATTCATGGCATGTGGGCCATTTTTATGTCCTCTTTCAGGCTGAGCTAGAGGAATCAAATGAGAAGGAAGGTCCTGAAATCGATGATGCTCGAAACACCATTGCTGAAGTTGAGAAAGTAGTTGGAACTACTGAAGCTTAGCTAGGTAGTTTAACCACTGCTTTTGATGGTAGAAATTGAGCTTGTATTACATAGCTTCCATCTCACAGAAACAACCGTACATGGGGATAGGTTATGAAACTTGTTTAACAAGATTTAATCTTCTCTAGTTATGTGCTGTTGAACATTTGAAAATGAATGAATATGACATCTTCTATAAGCCTCATAACTATGCATCATTTTCCAAGTGTTTTTTCAATCAATCATGTTACATTTACATAAAAAATCAGCTACCAAATCATATGCTAATATATAAGGCTTTTAACCCAAATAATAATAAGCCTATAGTCATTAACCTCATACTTGTTTGGGAACTTACATGAAAGTGTTATGATAATTTATTGAATGATGAATCTTGTGGTTGGTACCACCAATTATTGAGCCAACCTTATGATTAATAGATATAATAGCAAAAGATGCACATGGTTGGTGATTCAATGCTCTTGTCCTTCATATGGGGCATTGCTTTGTTTGAGTTCATGTAGCATCTCATAGATGTCAAGTATATAGAAATCTTATTCTCTTACAAACTTTTATGGACTAATCAATAATTTTAAAACTTTTAATAGTAATAGTTAACTGATAGGTCAAGGTTTCATTCATTTCATCCTTGAAAGGAAGAATAATGATTTGTCAATATATTATTACTACAAATGAGAAAATAACTCTTAATATTTTGTGATCATACCTTACATAAAATATATTAGGGCATATCCAAAAGTAAAATGGATTTGATTCTTCATCTAATTCATAAATTCCAATTTACATTGCAAAGAACTGAACTAAGTTGTTTTTCCTTGCTTCTTTCAACATAACTAGCTGGAATGTGAGATATAAAACAACCCAAAAAAGATAAAAGTCAAATGTCAAAACCCTCAATAGTCAAGGCTAAGTGCACTTTGAGACCTCCAGTGCCTTGCTTTCTCAAATCCATTAGCATAGTTCTCAAAATCATCAATGGTTTGGTCAATTTCTTCTTGAGTGTTCATAACAAATGGCCCAAATTGAACCACAGGTTCTCCTAGTGGTTCACCTCCAACAAGAATGAACCTAAGTTGCTTAGAAGATTTGTTCCATGCCTCTAATCCATCACCACAACCAAGAAGAAGAATGTGGTGTGAGCTTATAGGTTGAGACTTTTGGTTTCCAAAAATACCCTCTCCTTCCAAAACATACACAAAAGCATTCCAAGATTTTGGTATAGGTTGTTGCAAGTGTGAACCAGGTTTGAGAATGAAGTCCAAGTACATTGTTGGTGTTCTTGTGTAGATTGGAGACTTTGTACCAAGTGCTTCCCCTGCTATTACTCTAACCTTCACACCATCTTTCATAGCTTCTGCTATGTCCTTGCTTAATATTTCTTGATACCTTGGTTCAACCCTAAGATTAGCATAACAAAGAAAGATAAAAACCAAAAGTTTAATTAGATTTCGAATTAGAAATAGTTATTCAATTCATCTGTAAATTAAAGGTAGATAAATAACAATCATGTTACATGTACAAAAAAGAATCAGATATCAAATCAATTATCCGTATAAAATACATATTGAAATACAAAGATGCATATTAAAAATGAGTTAAACAACACATTTATTTATACATAAATATATGGTAATTAATTTTTTTTGTGCATATAGTTTTTTTTTTGATAAAAAATTCTTAAATCTCCTACAATACAAATATTGATTAGATTACAATGCATAATAATCAAATTCAACTCTTAAAGCATAACAAGCATTACTTCCTAGACATTAATGAAAAAAAAAAAAAAAAACACTTGAGTTTATTATGTTATATTATATTAGGGTGACTCTAAACCACATAGATTTGAAGTTCCATATTCCATATCTCTTATGAGTGAGAGGCACATTATTTAATATTTATGGCTTATGCTGGCCATTGGGTAAACTTGCATAATTTGGTGCTCTATGCAAAAAAGCACTTGTAGGAAAATGGTCCATGATGATGAAGAATCATGAGATAGATAAAGCAAAGCATGTCATAGAGGAATAAGGCATATATTGACTCCCCAAAAAAAACAAACAAATAAATAAGTTTAAAATAAAATTTGACTTTCCAAGGAGAGAGTGGGAATCCCCTTTTTGCCTTATTCATATTTGATGGTAAAGCATTATCCAAACAAAATGATGATCATCAAGGTGACGCATAAAATACGTCATCTATTAATTCCATGGGGCCAAGGCTAATAAGGTTGTCACATAAACATAATAGTACTATTTCAGAAAAAATAAAAATAAAAAGGCCATAATAACTACCTGATGTATACCCTTCATTTAGATTTAGATTTTTATATAAAAATATATATATTGAAAGTTCAAAATATTGCTAAAGATGGAGTAGGTAGGGTTCATATTTAAGATACACAATATTAGGTTGTAACTAAAATAATTATGTTAGAATATAATTAGGATCAATTAGAATTAATTAGTATTATTTAGTATATCTGAATATTTATTATAGGAAATTACGTCTTTATTATTACGATTCTCTTAGTACCTATAAATATTCTTTTATATTGTATCATTTTAAACAACTTGAATAAACAATTTAAACATGCTCAATGATACACAAATTCTTCTTCCAATTTAGTCTCTTATTTCTAATATGGTATTAGAGCCATGGTATCCTCCTTAAAGAGGATAAGTTATTTTCCTTACGGTGAAATTATCGTAATTTTTGTATTTTTTTTTCTATGTCATTCTTCTCTCCAGTCTAGTCTTTGTTTCTAATAAATTCAATTTAGAATTATGCACTAAACTATTAAGTAGTAGTTATTTATTTTGCATTACTTACTTAGATCATATATTTAGGAGTTCACTTATTTTTATTAATCTGATCTTTACATAGTTAGATACATATATAAAATTATTTTATATTAATAGTGTATAAAATCAAATTCATATGTTATTGCATAATAAACCAAATTTAAGATATAGTGAACTTACATTTTGTTTTGTGAAGCAAGATTGATCCATAGCTGAAGACCCTTTTGAGTTCCTTGAGAAGCAGGCATTTCTGAATGAACTATTCCTCTCCCTGCAGTCATCCATTGCAAATCACCAGCTTCAATTGTTCCTTTATGCCCTTCAAAATCTTCATGTGTTACAGCTCCCTGAATTAATTAACACAATTTCTATAGGTATTAATTAGGTGAGGTTTATAGCACAACTTCACAAGCATGTGTGAACCAATGTAGCATTTACACACCCTATAACTTTAGGTGCACTCAAGAATGGTGGTTGGGAATTTAGAACAAAAATATTTAAATAAAACATGATATCTAATAAGTGGGGTCACTCTTGTCATTTCATGTTTATGTGACATGTAACCATTGGTGCAATTAAGACAGTCTTTGATGATTTTGTTCTGGAGGGCACTAACTAAAATGGTTAATTTCATATTAATGAATCATTAATATACTTAATCACTTATATTTATTTTACTAGAAAACCAAATATTTTAATTAGTTTATTTTCAAACCTTGAAATTATGTTGATCCTAACTCTATAATGGCCATTATCTTAGCTTATGCATTTGACTTTGTGTTAATACGTTTCAAAATGATAATTAATTTGGGCAAGGTGAGATACTTAAAAATTAAATGTATAAACAATATATCTTACTATATTAATTTTTAAATGTAGCATTTTTATTAAAAATACTATTCGTACACCAAAATTAACCACTAAAATTCGTCACTAATGTATTTATGTATAAATACATGTGTAGTTTATACTTATAATTGACTTTGGTAATTATTTTTGGTGTACTCGTAGGATAACCGTATTTTTATAATAAGCAGCATTGAATGAAGAAAACCAAATGAATAATTCAAAATTTGCTCCAACCTGCAACATGTATGTGACAGTCTCAAAGCCTGTAAAAAGAAAACACCCCACAAAGGAAAATGGAGTCAGAATATAAGAAGAAATTAAGATTTTTCTGAAAGAACAAATTAAATTTTATTTTATTTTTTTAATGACACATGATAAAATCTAATTGATACAAACCTCTGTGAGGATGATCTGGAAAACCAGCAGGAGCAGTGACTGAAACATTTCAAAGATTTTCACATTCTTTAGAAAACAGAACAATGATTAATTGATCATCAATAATAATAAAAAAAAATCAAATTAAAGAACTTATTTAATTATATCTGATTGATCATCATCATCATCATCACCTGAGAATTCATCCAATACAAGGAAAGGATCAAAGTACTTGAGCTCAAATCTGAACCAACAAAAATTAAAACCCAGGCAATTACTCCAAATTGCTCAAATTTAAAATGTGTTCCAAATTTTCATAAAAAACATAAAAAAGTATTGGAAACATTTCAAGTGCACTGAGAGTACCGGTGCACCAGTTGTTTTAATGGTTGATTTCAATTAATATATATTATATATATTTTTTATAATTTATATCAACGGTTAAAACAACTAATGCACCGGTGCACGTTTTAACGGTTGATTTCAATTAATATATATTATATATATTTTTTATAATTTATATCAACGGTTAAAACAACTAATGCACCGAGCACTTGAAATGTTTCCAAAAGTATTATTGATATTCTTACCTTCCAATGCTTCTTCTAACAACAGCTCCAACACCTTCATGTTGAGGTTTAGCCAAGAATTTTCTTGCCACAAGACGAGGCTCTTTGATTTTATAATTGTTATTAACAAACTCTTGTTGTGTCATGTTTTGTGATCAAAAGCTGCAATGCAAAGAACTTTATAATAAAAATAAATACGTTGTATGGTATATGGTATAAGATATTTGAAAGAAAGAAGAAAAAAATATATGAAGAGAAAGACAAAGAAGGTTTGAAGTATATATAGAGAGAGAGAGAGATTCACTATTTGGAAAGTCAAACTCAGATTAAATTAAAACAAAACGTAGGTTTTTATGTGTGTGATTTTGTTGGTTGCCAAATAAGACCCACATATATATACATGAAAATTAGAGTGGTTTTTGCATGACGTAAGCATAACGCACTTATGATGTATGTGTGTGGCTCACAATAATTATTAATTCAGAAATCAGAACATTCATAATCTTTTTATTTCCCTTTACATGTCATATTGAATTTGGTTATATTATTATTCCATTCAAACTTAGAAAATTTTTTGATAGGTTAGAGATTTATCTAAGTAATAAAGACTTTTTTGTTTTTAAGTGTTTACCCACACATGCAATTTTTGAAAGAAAAAAAATTGCCATATTATCAAGAATGTTAGTTTTTTATTTAGATAAATTATAATTTTTTCTTACAGTATTTTTTTAAAGATTTAAATATATACTAGATCAAAGTAAAAAGAAAATTAATTTGTCTACTAATTTTTTGATAGGTTTGAGATTTAAATATATTCGATGAAAAAATTAATTTTCATTCATTGTTAATGTAAAACTATTTAGATTATTATCTATCCAATATGGTATATAATATTTTTTAAAAACATATATTTTTATTATTTTTAAAACGAACGAAATAATTTTTATTAGAATAGTAGCAGCCATGTTTAAAATTAGACCTTATTAATTATTATCAGTGTACAACAGTTTATATAAATTAACCTGAACATAAAAGTTAACAAACTAAACTAATAAAATATCTTTAATCTTAGTTGAACTTATGGCTATACATCATTTGGCATGCACGTTTCGTAATCCCAAAAAATAAAAAATAAATAAATAAAACTCTCTTGACTTGTGACTTGTTTTAACAACCCTCTCTCACTTTTTCATTCTGTTCAAATTTAGAATTTTGGTATTAAAATGCTTTTCGTGAATCAGAAGCTTAATGGCATATGGGACTAACACATGGAGACAAAGAAAATTTGTACTAGATAATTGTGTTCAAGGAGATTAATTAAGGACTCCATTTTTCTTAGTAAAACACAATATTATTGAGAATTTGACATCATTTTTAGTAGGTTTAATTACTTTGTTAGTATCTATAATTTTGTAAAATTTTTAATTAAGTCCTTATATTTTTTTTTAATTGGATTTCTGTACTAATATTTTTTCAATTAAGTCTCTCTTAGTAGTAATTGCCAATTGCTAATTGGCTTAATTTTATAGGGACTCAACTAAAAAAAAAGAATTGGTATAGAAACCTAAATAAAAAAAAAAAGTATAGGAACCCAACTAAAAAAAATGGTACAAGAACTCAATTAAAAGGAAAAAAAAGTATAGGGACCTAATTGAAAATTTCACGAAACTATAGAGACCAACAGAATAATTAAACCTTTCTAGTATTTACCCGAATCACTAATAATAATAATAATAATAATAATAAATAATTTTATACTATCATCTAATCAAATATTATATTTTAGGGTAAAGTATACTTTTTGTCTTTAAAATTTGGCAAAAATTTTAAAAATACCCTTAAGTTTTATTTTATTTCAATTTTATCCCAAAAATTTTCGATTTGTATCAAATATACCCTCAACAGCTAAATTTTCAAAAAATTTAAGACCAATCTAACAATAATATATATTGATTTACTTGTGTTGAGGGTTTTTCTTATGAAATTATTGTTGAATTGGTTTTAAATTTTTTGAAAAATGAGCCATCAGAGGTTAGTTGATGCAAATCGAAAATTTTTTTGACAAAATTGAAAACAAAATAAAACTTATGGATATTTTTAAAACTTTTGTCAAACTTCAGAAACAAAAAGTATATTTTACCCTATATTTTACAACTTTGAAAATGATAGATGGTGAAATTTAATAATTTAATGATATATATATACATAATTATGTAAAAAAAAATATTTATGATAAAAATGCTTACAAATAAATTACTATAAAATCTTAATTTAATTAAGCAATTATGAATAATCTATGACTTGTTCTTAGATGGAAGTTTTGGGAGGTGATGTTGCCACAAAATAATGTCATAATTATTGTGACATATATATTAACCAAATTAAAATAACCATGCTGATCTATCACACATATATATAAATATCTTCTTAGTCACATCTTTCATCATCAACATCTCAGCAACTCATGTGAGAGTTGGAAAAATTATTGCCTAGTTTGTATTGTGTGAATGATTAAAAATGCAACAACGAATTTGGATCTTAACCACAATTTTATTTTAAATTATAGAATAAGTTTTCTCATTTTTTCAATTAATATAGAAAAATCAAAAATGTATTTTTTGTATCATATAATGTTATTTTTTACATATTTTTTATTTCTTTAAAAATATATAATAAAAAATCACGCTTTATCTGAAAGAAAAATCACTATGACTATAGAAAAATATGAGTCACCTTCGGTGATGGTTCCACCCAAAAAAATAAAATAAAATGAAGATAGGTAGTAAAAAAATTATTTTATAAAATGATCTCATCATCACTTGACTAAAATGTGCTTCTTCTTTTTTAATGTTAAAAACGTGATTTTACAATTTAATTTCTTTTATGTAGGTAGCAAATTCTAAAAATTATTTTTAATTAGAACAAAACTGAATATTATAATAAAAAAACTTTTTTTTTTTTCGAAATAAAGGGTTGAAAATTGATACAAACGCACCCAATATTTCAATTCAAATTCATAATGAAGGAAGCTAAGGAACAAATCACATATATTAATTATATATAAATGTTTCTTTTTTTGTTGTTCATAATATTTTACTGTTCGATAAATTAAAAATTAATTTGTTGTAAAATTAAGTTCTATTTAAAAGATCAATCACTGACTAATAATTACATACATAAGGCAAAATTTAAAATCCTAACACTTATTTAAATAGACAAATAAATTTATCATTGGACTAATTAAATTAATTGCATATAAATGATTTAGTCCACAATTTATGCACGTTGCGGCACGCAAGTACTTGCTACTCAAATGCTTGTTTTTTCATTTCAATATTAATTGATTAGCGGTGTGAAGAGTTGAGAGTTCTATATATATTAATATGAGACATGTATGGTTATTCAAAACTTAAATTAGAAAAATACATACTTCACTCATGGTCAAGAGAGTTTGGGAGGTTTGTTCCCACTTAATCAATGTGGCAGTTGTGGGATTCATTCTTTGCATTTATCCACCTCAAATAAACTTTTATATTTTCCTCTTTTCTCTTTTTTTTTTTTGGGTGAAGAATTACAGCTTATTTTAGCATATATACACGGAGGATACTCCTGTAAAGACGCGTAATAATGAACCAGCTTATGTGTTGCATTATTATTTGACGTATTAATGAACCAGTTATTTTTAAATTTTTTAATAAATTAGAATAAAATTAATTTTTTTATAACAATAAATCTAATTGTTATCAGATCCGGTTGAACCGATTAATTTACATAACCTACTAAATTATAGTTTTTTTTTAAAACAAAAATTAGAGATATATTTATCTTTTTATCAAAAATTTAAACATGATTCGGTTTATTGTGTAAATCAATAGGAATAAATTGGGTCTAATAATTATGATGCGAATAATTAGATTTATTATTATTGCTATAATAAATTAATTTTATTCTGGTTTATTAAAAAATAAATTATTAACCAATTTAATAAAGATGTCCAATAATATCATAACATATATAAGCATCTTTAAAAAAAATATTTTTAGTGTCTTTATCAAAATAGTCTCCTATATATTAAGGATCTACATAGTAACTATATCTGAGTTGTTAAGTTGTTTTTTTTTTTTTCTTCTTTAAAAGAAGGATATAAAAAGCATATTGGTTTTGAGTTCGAAACTTCGAATCAAATTTGTTGATTCGTATTTAGTAGTGTGATTTTTTATTTGTTATTATTTAATGATATATTTGATAAATTAGTACACTACTTATATTATATTAATCATTGTTATAAGAATTTAATTAATTTGTATTTACTGTTAGCGTACAAATATTCACTACAAGGGAAACGGGTGTTACCTGCGATAAAACACCAGTCCTTCTTTTAGAGCGCTGCTGTTCGAGTGAGCTGTTGCCGTTCTTCATGTGTTTTGAAGGTCCGCCTCCAATAGATCCAAAATGGTTACCCTCTATGTCCCAACCGCATCGAATAACTTTATTGCCGGCCCAAATTGCCGGCCGTTCTCCCCAACCACTCCAAATTGCCTGATTTGTTGTCCTCTGTGTCCCAACTGCATCTAATAACAAGGTGGGAGAAGGGGTTGTTTCATTAAAGAACCACAACCAATACATTAAGGCGCCAATAACCTTTCCTCTTTTTGGCGCGAACCCTAGCAGAGCATAGCGCCAATCGCAGGTCTCCTTCCACCACCGTCGTGACGTCGTCGGCAGTCTTTCCCCTTGCCTTTGCCCTGTTGTGCGCCGATCGCCCCCTCTCCTCTCTCTCAGGTTCGTTCTTGTCTCCTCCCCCAATTTAATTTGAGTGGCTGTTCATAAATTAATTTCAATATCTATTTCATCTACCATGTGAACTTTTGGTGTCAAAAGCATGTGAGGATTAAATTATAAATTTTGATAATCTTAAATTATAAATATTAAATTATAAATTTTTAACTTTAAATTCTAAATTTTAGATCTTAAATCCTCCAAAAAATTTAAAAAAAATTAATATTGACTAACTAAAAATGATTTTTTTTTTATATTTTTCTATTTTAAAGTATTTGATTCGATAAAAAATTTAGTATTATTAAACACTTGTTATGGTTATTAAATTCTTTTATACAAGTATTTTAGTAATTAACTATGCAAAATAGACACAAAATATCTACCACTAAATCATTCATTCATATAAAATATATATTTAAATATAAAATACATATTAAAAATAAATTAATTAATATATACATTTATACAAATTTTATAATTGATTTTTATGTGTATATAGTAATTTTATTTAATGATATTTACAATTTTAATTTCTATAAATCAAAGTTTCGGAACCACACATTATTTGCATAAGATAGAATAGCAAAAATGGAAAACAACAACATATTTTTGTTGTGTATTCTCTTAGTCTTAATTACAAAACGCCAATTCACTTTAATTTAATTTTATCTATTCAGTAGTTTTCCATTTAATAGACATACGTATGAATATTATTATCTACTATATTTATTAGCACTAATCCAATTTAGTTTCTCGTAAAAAGAAGTAATTATAATTAATTACCTTCAATGCAAAATGGGTAATCATCAAATTAAAGGAGGTTTCGTGCGATAACATAAATTGATTAAATTCAAATCCAATTTAACTGAATGACATCATTCTAACAAAAGCATGACGCAAGTAAAAATAAATCTCAATTCTAACGAAAGCATGACAGAGAGAACTTTTATTTGTTTATTTATGTTTTGGCTATTTTTATCCTAAACATATGTTAAAAAACAAAACTTTATAGTTTGTGTATCATCGTACGTAGCGTGATGTCACGGCCTTGGACACACTCCAACGCTACCGTGCCGGCACTCGGACTTACTCAACCTCTTGAGCTAAGACCAAGTCAGCCTAACCCTCAATACTTAGCAAGAAAGCTAAGAATACAAGAGAACACAAGAGAAAGGAAGCTTTGGTGGAAAGAACACTTTATTGCTCAAGTGTTTGTTACAAATGATTCACACACCCAAACTCTAACTCTCATCCCTATTTATAGCCATCCACCTCCTCAATGGATGGTTAGGATTAAATCTAATCAACGGTCCAGATTAATCATCCAGAACATTCTTTACAAATATCTATCCTACCACAACTCTCTAAATGTTTCTAGATTATTCCATATCACTCTTTATACTTCTATATACATCTACACTCTTCTAGAATACTCTATGACCTTCCAGAGTCTTCTAGAACCTTCTAGGGTATTCCGGGACCTTCTAGGACATTCTAGAACGTTCCGGAACCATCTAGAGTATTCTCAAACACTCCAGAAAACTATTCAAACACTGTTAAATCTAACCTTCTAAAATTTTCCGTGACAGTGAGCACGGATCGGTTTGATTTGGATTTATGATAAAATTAGAATGGAATCGATTAAAATGTAATTAATTCGATTTAGTTTGGATTTACATTTTTTTGTATATGTACACGAACTAAATTAAACCGATTAAAAACGAATTGGTTCGGTTCGAGTAATTGGGTATCTGATGACTTTAAAATTCATAAAAAAAACTAAATTTTTATCTTAAAAATTCAACAAGTACAATAAACATGTAACATCAATAGAAATAATCTAAACATATTAAACACCAATTACATTAAAAACTAAACTCATTAAAATCCAAACATATTAATAATGAGTAATTATTGTCTAACGAAAAAACCATATATATTTTTTATTTTTTTATTTAATTAATATATAATCGGATTCGCGAGTTGGTTCGGGTTTCGCACCCCAAAAATCGATATTCGAACCAATCACTAACAAAAGCCATCAATTTAGTTCGAGTTAGACCTGATTACCCATTAATTTCAGAACCAATTTAATTGGTTCGGTTTGGATTCGAAT
The DNA here is from genome assembly GCF_003086295.3 of Arachis hypogaea. Classification (NCBI taxonomy): domain Eukaryota; kingdom Viridiplantae; phylum Streptophyta; class Magnoliopsida; order Fabales; family Fabaceae; genus Arachis; species Arachis hypogaea. The sequence goes on from NC_092052.1 coordinate 2,332,390, forward strand.
GGATAATCGAGTAGTGTTATTTTATAAAAATTGGAAAATTGCAGATTAATATATGTACTTTATTTTTTTATTTTTTGGTTTACATCAACAGTTTTTTAATCAATCATATCAATATATTTTCTATCAACTAAAACTACAAAATTATTTGCATACTATCTAGTTGCTTTTAAGTTAATAATTTCAACCCTTATCATTTGTCAACGGATGTTGTAGTTAATAAAATAGAGAAAGAATACATTTTATTTTTAGTATAATACAATAAGTGAATAAACACAGAAAGAATTATTAGAAGGAATTCTCTCTCTCTCTTTTTTTTGTTATTATATATGAATGACATTTTTTTTTATCTAAAAAGTTACTAATGCCATAATATTTAATCTACATGATACGTAGGATTTTAAAGTCCTACATTATTTAAAATTGAAAATCTAGATAATTTTTATCATTTAAATTATTAGATTTTGAGGATACATCCGATATATAGCTTGATTTTAATGAAAAATATTATATTATATATACGGATATACCATTTTTACATACACTATTTTTCTTATACATACACCTTCTACTTTTGATATTAATTAAAAGTAATTGGAAAATAAAAAATTGTCTATATAACAAAAAAAATACTATATGTATATTGAAATATTCAAATTTATTTGAAAAAAGAGAAAAAAAAAGTATTATACTACGATATAATATGTCTGTATAGATAGATTTAGCTAGAAACACTAAAAATTTAGATTTATTTATATCTTTACTTATTAAAATTCTTTGAAATTAAAATTGCACTTTTTTTTTAATCAAATAACGGTTTATTATAAAAAATATTATTCTCTTGTTAGATATAAATTTTATGTTTTTTTCTGTGATCTTTAAGCGTCATTTAACTTTTCTTTGAATAAAAGTTTTATTTAATTTCCTTCTGTAAAAAAATCAAGTTATCAAATTTCATACTCTAAACTATACACAAGATCAAATCGTTGAATCCTTATCTGGTTAGAACAACTTCATCAAGTCGTCAAATCCTTATCCGGTTAGAACAAAGAGCGTATAAACTATACACAAGTATTATTAATCTTTAGAACTAAAATAAACCCACTTAATTTATAGAATATAGAGAAAAAATTTTAAACAGTCTCAAACAATTATTTTAAAAGATAACAAAATTTTTTATAAAACAAAATATTTAATTCAATTTCTGAGTTTTATTTTATGATATTAATTAGTCTCTATACCAAAAAAAATAACACAAAACTAATCAATCTTAAAAAACAAAGATAAAAAATCGGGTTAGGTATTTTTTTTATAAAAAATATCGTTATCCTTTCAGATGAAGTATTTACTCTAGAATATAATGTTAACCTTCCTTGTAAGTTGTAACGTGGTATGATTTATTCAAAGGAACATAATGAAGATTGGAGAGGAATACAATGAAGCAAATGTCCCATTCGTACAAAGTTAAGCTCAAATATGGTTTTAGTTTTTAATATTTGAACTAAGTTTTTTTTTTAATATTTAGAATATTTTTTATTTTAAATAATTTATTTTATTTTATTTTAATTTTTATTAAAAATATTTTTTTGTTTCAAAAAGACTCTTTCCTTCGATATAAAATTTTTAGGTAGTAGTGTAAAAAACTATAATTATAATAGTTAGAGTGGTAATTATAATTATTTGAGTATAAAAATAATAGAAGAATAAAAGAAAATTGTCTTTTTTTTTTTTTTTACCAAAGATATAAAATTCGAATCCACAACCTCTTAATTGAGTATGAAAAGACTATGCCAATTGAGCTATTACTCATTGGCAAAAGAAAATTGTCTTTATATAGGTTACAATTATGGTAGCTAAATTAATGGTGACTATGGATGATTGTAAGTTGATTAACGACTAAAAAGATGACATTTGTCACACTTGAAATAGTGATCATGATTATTCTTCCTACATGTACTGTTTATTATTTGTCTGAACTGGTGCTCTATCTACTTTTTTAACTCGTTTAGGTCCAGATTGTTTAAGTCGTTATAGTTAAACGAAAGTTCCTTTAAATCTGCTTTATTTATAACCTATAAATTTTTAGTTTGGACCGTTTTTAATTAGCCTAATAAGTTGAATTAATTGTCTCATTTATTCTTTTATTTTATTTGTTGAAAAATATTTTAACAAAAAAAAATTATTTTTAAGTTAAAAAACTTAAACAAATAATATTTTTTTAGTTGATAAATTGTGTTTTCAGGTAGGATAAAAAAAATATGGGTAATAAGTACTTTTTTTAATATAAAATATAATTTAAACGGATTGCTCATGGGCTATCTCGTTTGACATGTCATTTTTTTCGAATTAATCGAATTTGGACTCAATAAGTTTAATTTTAGAGACAAAATATATCCGTTTAAACGAATAAATAAGCTGTCCCGATGAGTTTAGTTTATTTTGACGGCACTCTCACTTTTTATTTTAAAATGCCACAACCTTAAACGAATCAAATAAGGAATCAAGACACTAAGAGCAATTCTAATGTGGTATTTTTAAAGTATAATTGTTAATATTTTTAACTAGTAAATTGATTTAAAATTAAAATTTACATTAAAATTGATAGATAAAATGAAACAGATCTTACCTTAAAAAGATAGGATAACTTTAATAAAAAACTAATAAAATTTTATCATTTATATAATTATTTTACTAAAATAATTAAAAATAATATAAATTTTTAGTTGAATTAAAATCAAATATTATAATAACAAATCTTGCTTTTAATTTTAAATCTCTATTTATAATAAGTCTCACAAATACTGATGTGTTATTTGGTGGGATTCGAAATAAAATTGAACTTTAAATTAGTATTAGAAATAGAAATTCTCAAAAATTAGTTTCATGTTTTAGATATGATTAATTATTGAAAAACTTTTGAGGCAAACAACTTTGAGTATTTTTAGTCCTTATTTGACCATCACAAATACTAAATTATCATTTTATTAATTTATGTGTGTAAATTTTGAAAAAATATGGGTGTAAATTATATTGATTCATGAATGTAAATTATATTGATTCATATGTACACAACTCTAGTAAATATATGTACAAATTATATACTTCTTGTGTATAAAACATCTATAAATATGAGTACAAATTATTATTAACTAAGTGCTAGTCAAAAATAATAATATTTACTAGTTATATAGTATTGCTCTTCATTATAACCCAACAAATAAAGTAACTACAGTTTACCTTAATCACATAAAGATAGACTGAAAAGCTTCTCTTGTTGTTCCAACAGTGACGTTTTCTTCAATGGTGGGGTGAGGAACAAAAATTTTCTTCATGTAGAACAAAATGTTGGCGACGTTTTGCAGTTAACGATAGTGTCATTTTTTTACCATGACGCTCCCACAACGGCTTTAAACACGCCAGTAGACTCATTTCTTGGACAATTCATGTTAATAATCAATTAAGACTTCTAGGCATGTGTTGGAGTATCACTTAACGTGTCACATTAGTAAATTTTGACACCATCAACAAACAATGTGACGAAATGATTAATATGACTAATTTAAAATCTTTAAAGGACGAATTTGATTAAAAAAAATTTTCAAGGACCAATTTAGAGAATGAGTAATTTTTTAGGGACTAATTTGACTATTTACTTAAAAAATATTGCACTAACATAATCCAAATATGATAGTTTGAACCATTGTTATTAAAACCGGACTGGACCGGCTCGACTAAAAAATCGGTGGATCGGACCTTATACCGGTCCGGTCTGATATTTGAACTGTGTAAGGCAACGAATCGGTCAAATTCGGATTGAACCGTTGAAAATTGTCAAATTCAATGAAGACCGGTCCGACCGAACCGGTACGAATTGGAAATTTGTTCAAAATGCTAGAGGTAGGGTTCGAACCAAGGTTATAAATATCGGTTTGAACCAGCCGGTCGAACCGTGAACCACAACCAAGTATGATTTGGACCAATGTTTTAAAAATTGGACTGGACCGGCCAATTTTATCGGTCTAACCGTGAACCGGCAGCAATCACAGTCCGGTTTGCCCCCTAAAACCGTTTCTCTAAAAGTCGGGAGAGAACCGTCGAACCGGCCGGTTTTTAACCGGTTGAACCGGACGGAAAACCGACCGGTTTAAAAAAAACGGCGTCGTTTTTGCGAAGTTTGCTTACTTTCACTCTTGGTTCTGAAGCTCCTTCGTTTCTTTCTCCCTTTCTCCCTCCCTTTTGTTTAATTCACAGAAACTCAGCCAAAAAACCCTAGCACTGTAAGCCTACACCACCGCCGCTGCAAGGAGTGGCATACTGCCGCCGTCCGTCCGTCTATCTAGCTTCCCTCGTGCTCCAAGTCTTCAACCCCCGTTCGCTGTCACCGATCGCAGCTGCTTCCTCGAGCTCGGCGTCCGTCGTCTTTGTCTGCTCAGCCTTGCTTCCGCCGCCGTTGGTTGCCGTTAACGTTCGCGGCTTCTTCGTTCAGCCGTCGTCTTCGTTCGCGTTCTTCGCCGTTCAAGTTTGCTCGGGGTTCACCGTTCGCGTTCACTCGCCGTTCACCGTTCGGGTTCGCGTTCGTCTGGAAGCCACGTTGCCCTGCTTCAAACTCTGCGACCAACCCGCGTGCTCCACCTAGCCGTCGAACTGCTCTCTTTTGTCGCCGCCGTGAGTTTCCTAAACCCACCACCAGACAATACACTCACACAACACCAATACTCTGCTTCAAACTCTGCAACTTCTTATTTCTATTACAATAAGTAACTATTTGATTTGGCAGTGGTTTGGATTTTTTTCATAGACCGAATTAAAGTATACAATAGTTATGTTCTCTTCTCTATCACATTGATACTAAGCTTTGAATTCTCTTATTTAGTTTCAAGTTTACCGCACTCAACATGTTTGATGAAATGCTTTAACCATATTTCGGGTTGGTTTTTATCATTTCTAGCTTTTAGAAACTTAGTAAGTTGATTGCCATGTGAAATTAGAATAATTGGATCTTAGTAATTAGGAAATTTTAGCTGCACAAATAGCATCTTTGTAGAAAACATATTAGCATGATGATTCCACTTGCATTAGTGTTCTTCTGGTAAATTTTAACTGTTAGTGTGAACTTGTTAATTTGCTAATTGTTCTTGTGTTGTTGTTCTGTTGTTCTTCTGTTATTTTTATTTTATTTTATTTTTGTTGTGATTTTCTGTTCTTGAACTTGTTAAGTTGATAATTTGCTAAATTGTTGGGCTGCTGTTGTTTTAATTTGCTAAATTGTTAGGTTTCTGTGATTTAATTTGTTGGATTTTCTATTTAGGTCTTGTTCTTGTTTATTTGTTAAATTGTTGTTGTGTATTTATTGTTGTCTTTGAGATTCTTGCTGGATATTGGTGATCATTGATTTATTATATGCTTCATGTTTTCATTGTTTTCTTCTTCGGAAGGAAAAAAAATTCTGTTTTCATTGTTTTGTTGATTGTTTGTTTTGTTTCAGAAATTAATTTTTTGTGATCAATGCTCAAACTCTAAATGCTGTTCTGTTGGTTTTGCAGCGTTTGTTTTGTTTCAGAAATCAATTTTTTGTTATCAATGCTCAAACTCTGAATGTTGTTCTTCTGTTTTTGTTTTGTTTCATAAATCCATATTTTGTGATTAATGCTCAAACTCTGAATGTTGTTCTGCTGTTTTTGTTGTTTCAGAAATCAATTTTTTGTGATTAATGCTCATACTCTGAATGTTGTTCTGTTTTGTTTTAAGGCTGTGTATAGAAGAGGTGATTGATTTCTGAGTGTTGTTTTGTTTTTGTTTTAAAGCTGTGTGTTGTGTTCAATTTGTAGGAAATTCTTTGAGGTATATAAGAATTAACAAGGAAGACTATTTTAACGGTATTATTCTGTTGATTCTGGTATGCTACAAGCTTGAACATAGAATTGAAGAGAGAAACCCTTTATTATTTTATCATTGGCCTATTTTTGGCATTGCATATCATTGTAGTTTGTTTATTCATAGAACTAGTTGTTTATGATCCCCTTTTGAAGTAAAAAAATGCAGTTAGAAGAGTGTTTAGAACCAATTGCTTTATTCATTGAATTTTAATAGAATCAGGTGTTTATTATAAAACGGTTTTTTCGGTTGAACCGGTTGAACCAATGAACTAATAAACCAATAACTAGAGCGGTTCGATAACTGGTCCGGTTTTCTGAACCTTGGTTTGGACAGAAGCTAAAACCGTCAGATTGAAAAATCGTCATTGGACCGCCGAACCGGCCGGGAACCGATCGGCCGAACCGAACCGTGACCCGGCCGGTTTTTAAATTGTGTAAAAAACGGCTGCGTTTTGGTTGCTGAACCCTAACTCCTTAACTTCCCTAACCATTACCCCTCTCCTCTCCAGTCTCCAGAACGCGAAGCAGCACTCACCTGGACGGCTAGACTTCGAGCTTCCGGCACAACTTCCATCCTGCCACCGTCGCCGTCGCAACTTCCGACCAGCCAACGTCTGCCAGCTCTGTTCGCGCAGCCACTTCCCATCGCGCAGCCAGCTCTGTTGATCTTCGAAAACCGAAACCACCGCCAGCGCCACTTTCGGTCGCGCAGCCACTTCCCGCGGCGCCAGCTCTGTTCCATACTTCCACCCCGTCAGCCGCTGTCTTGCCTCTTGCCAGCCACTTTCCCCGCCAGCTCTGCTTTTTTCCAGGCTTCCAGCTTCTAGCCCTAGGTATTTGTTTTTTTCTTTGTAATAATAATTGTTGAATAATTGATTGCGATAAGGATCACTGCCGGAAACGAGCCTTTTCCCATGTCTCCCGAACACAAAGCCAATTGAGATGAAAGCTTATATTTGCTCCTTTACTTCTGTTGTCGGCATACTGGTCTTGGCCTTTATTGATTAGTGATTAGCTCTGGTTCATTATTGATTTTGTGTGTTGTGTTTTACTGTTTTGTTTTGTGATTTAATTGTACCTAGATTGTGACTGTGTTGATTATTTGATGGCAATTATTGCACTGTTTCTGACTAATTAGTGATTAGCTCAGTGCTCAATTGTTCATTTGTTCTTCACTTGTTCATATTTTTTTTTTTTTCGTTTTTTACGCTCTGTTTCTGTCTTTCGAAGGTCTGGTTGACTGGTTGTGTTGTTAATTTTTGTTGAACGATTATTTGATTGTTGGTTTACTCTGGTTCTGCTGCTGTTTATTGATTATTGATTATTTTGAAGCTTTGTGCTGCTGTTTTTTGTATTGTGATTTTAATTTACTAATTATTGATTTTGAATGTCTTGTGATTGTTGATTAGTGATGTGTTGCTGACTTGTGTTTGTTTGACTGTTTTGTGATTTACATGTGCTTGGATTGTGACTGCTTTGCTGATTTATTGAGTAACATGATGAAGGAGCATTAAAGTGTCAAGTTTAGCTCTGGGTTATTGTGAAATCCTTTTGCTTTTCCTGATTTGTTTTGAGTATCTTCAAATGAATACAATTTTGTTGTGAGAACGGAGACACCTCTCTTGATTAGAAATTTGTGGTATGTTAGGTGGCAGGTTAGAATTAGGTGGCAATAGCTCTGAGCCTGTAGCTATGGAAGAATGAGGTTTCTGAACTTCTAATTTGTGTTAAATGATATGGATTGTATAGCTGCTACTTCGAGGAACCTTCATTCTTTTTTTTTGGTAAGGAAACCTTGATTCCATTTCTTTGTTGCTTTGACAAATTTAAACCAAAGTTGGAAATGGTTTGATATTTTTTGGTATTTTTTTGGATGTAATTGCTTTATCGATCAATGTCATCACAGCAAACATTTATAGGATGAAGAAAGGATTTTGGTTTCTCTTATAGCAAATTGTGAAAGCAAAAGCTTTAGTTCATTAAAATATTTAAGTTTGTACTTTATCTAAAGGTCTTAAACCGAAGATGACATTTTATGTAGTGTTTTAAATTTAGAAGATATTTTAAAATTTATATTATATTATAATTATGTTTTAGAGTGTTTATTTATAATTTATTTGTTATTTTAATATAAAACGGTTTTTTTAGTTGGACCATGATTGAACCGGTTGGACTACTAAACCAGTGAACCAGTAACTAGAGTGGTTTGATAACCGGTTCGGTTTTCAGAACCTTGGTTCGAACCCCTACCTTCATAAATGGAGGCGCCATTTACAGTCCCTAGGCTGCTATGCTCTTCGTTAATATATATAAATATCTTTCATTAAATTACTTCTATTTAATTTATTTTAATTTTAGTTATAAACTCACTTATTCTTAAATTAATTATATTTTTATTTAACAATAATTATAAATTCACTTATTTTTTCTTTTCATAATTATATAATATCTATTAATATTATTTTTTAATAAATACTTATAGTATATAATAATATAATAAATATAAACTAATTAATAAATTATTGAAATTTAAAAATAATAGTTATTTTAATATAAAAACAATAAAAATATTTATGATAGAATAAAAATAATAAAATATTTATTGTTCCTGTTCTATATTATTTTAAATTAGCTTGATATTTTAAAAATATTAATAAAAATATGTATTTTAAATTTTAATTTTAAATTTTTAACTATTTTTTATTTTTTATTTATATAGGACCGAATTAATCGGTTGAACCAATAATTCATCGGTTGAACCAGTGATCCAGTAATCCGGTAACCGAATGGATGAATTTCATGCAGTTTGGAGTTTGGTTACTTCACAATTTACGCTCTGACACCGTCACACACATTCCAAATGCGCTTTCTCTCCAAAAAACTGTTGCTTGCTCAAAGAAACAGAAACTACTTCATCAGCATCATCAACTCTCATTATTCCACTCTCACTTCACACTCTCTCATCTCACTCTCTAACCGCATCACCACTCTTCATTCTCTTCTCCAATTCCACGCCATTGCCATCACCACCGGCAACTCCACCAACCCCTTCATCGCTTCCAAGCTCATCTCTCTCTATCACAACCCTTCTTCCTCCTCTGCCATCTTCCTCTCCCTTCCTCCTTCCTCCGCCGACACCTTCCTCTGGAACTCCATCATCAAGTCTCATTTTTCACGTGCCCATTATGCCCATGCGCTTCAATTTTACTCCCTTATGCGGTGTTCTGATGTTCTGCCCGATCATTTCACTGTCCCCATGGTTGCTTCTTCATATGCCCACTTGATGATGGTTCAAGATGGGACGAGCCTTCATGGGTTGGTATCAAAATGTGGACTTTTTGGTTGTAATTCAGCTGTGGGGTCTTCGTTTGTGTCCTTGTATTCGAGGTGTGGACTAATGAGGGATGCATGTTTGGTGTTTGATGAAATGCTTGTGAGAGATGTTGTTGCTTGGACTGCGCTTGTGGTTGGGTTCGTGCACAATGGGGAGAGTGAGAAGGGTTTGAGGTGTCTTCGTGAGATGATGCTTCATGGGGTTGATAGTGAGAGGCCTAACTCTAGGACATTGGAGGGTGGGTTACTTGCTTGTGGGGATCTTGGTGCTTTGTCTGAAGGAAGGTGTTTGCATGGTTTTGTGGTGAAAACCGGGATTGGATGTGAACAAGTTGTGCAGTCATCGCTTTTGTCTATGTATTGCAGGTGTGGGGTCCTGCAGGAAGCTTATCAGTCATTCTCTGAAGTGATAAACAAAGATCTGGTGTCTTGGACATCAATCATTGGAGTTTATGCAAGGTTTGGGATGGTGAATGAATGTGTATGGTTGTTTTGGAAAATGCTAGAGAATCAAGTAGACCCTGATGGAATTGTTTTAGGTTGCATTCTTTCAGCCTTTGGTTATTCGGTGAACGAATATGAAGCGAAAGCCTTTCATGGATTTATCATACGGAGACATTATATACATGATGATGTGGTTCATAATTCGTTGCTGTTTATGTATTGCAAGCTAGGGATGTTAACTTTGGCAGAGAGGCTGTTCAACAATTGCCAACATAGCCCAGAGTGCTGGAATTATATGGTTAATGGCTATGGTAGAATCGGCAACAACACAAAGTGTGTTGAACTCTTTAGGGAGATGCACTATTTAGGTATTGATTCTGAATCAACCAACATAGTTTCAGCAATTGGTTCCTGTGCCGAATTAGGACAAACCAATTTAGGAAGGTCGATTCATTGCAATGCTGTAAAAGGTTTTATGGATGCCAATGTATTGGTTGCTAATTCACTCATACAGATGTATGGAAAATGTGGTAAGATGACCTACGCTTGGAAAGTATTTAAAAGGTTGGATAAGGATGTTATCTCTTGGAACACTATGATATCAGCTCATATTCATGTCAAGGATTATAAAGAGGCTACAAATTTATTTAACAAGATGATTAACGAAGGCCATAAGCCCAATACAGCAACTTTTGCAATAGTTCTTTCAGCTTGTTCTCACATTGCATCTCTGGAGGAAGGAGAAAGAGTTCACCGCTACATAAACGAAAGAGGTTTCGAGCTCAATTTACCTCTTGGCACAGCTTTGGTTGATATGTATGCTAAGTGTGGGAAGCTAGAAAAATCAAGGCAGGTATTTGACTCGATGAAAGAAAAGGACATAGTTTGTTGGAATGCGATGATTTCGGGCTATGGAATGAATGGATATGCAGAATCTGCTCTGGATATATTCAAGCATATGGAGAAATCAAATGTTAAGCCAAATGGAGTTACCTTCCTTGGTCTTCTCTCTGCATGTGCCCATGCCGGGCTTGTCGAAGAAGGGAAACATTTATTTGCTAAGATGCCATGTTACTCTGTGGAACCAAATTTGAAGCACCACACTTGTATGATAGATATTTTAGGAAGGTCGGTTAATCTACAAGATGCGGAAGCTCTGGTCCTGTCCATGCCCATTCATCCAGATGGGGGTGTGTGGGGAGCTTTGTTAAGTGCTTGTAAAACTTACAATCAAGTTGAGATGGGAATAAGGGTTGCCATGTATGCTATTGAATCTGAACCAGAAAATGATGGATATTATATGATGATGGCCAATATGTATAGCTCAATTGGGAGGTGGGAAGAAGCAGAAAATGTGAGAAGGACAATGAAAGAGAGGTGTTCACTGGGAAAGAAAGCTGGTTGGAGTGTGCTGTAAGCTAAATGGCTTGTTTTATGTTCAAAATTTCCTTTTAATGGAGTCTAATATTTCAAAATGTAAAAGGAACATAAGGCGCCTTACCTACGTGCCAATAGGTTTGTGGTTCTCAAATTTTCACCATAGATAAAGTATCAAAATGTTTTTTCACTGGCCATCTGTCTTACTTTGAAGTTCACATGCTATTTGAATGAAAAACTGCACTTGTATAAAGCTGTAGAGAAGTGCATATATTCTTAATAAAGATTCTTTTCCTGCTAGCTGGAAGCAGTAGATTTGTGTTTATGAGTGTTATAGAAATTTGGTGAAATGATACTGTGTATACTGGTTTTATTGAAGTATGTTCATGAAGAAGTGGAATAAGTTGCACATAGTTTCTAAATTCAGAACACAAGTAACATTCTCTATTAAACAGATCTCAAATTACACAAGTATCTCATAGCTGTCTTGATATTCCTTTTGAGCAATAGTGACCTTGCATTGTTGTACATCAAACACCTTTATAACAATCCTCACTACAACACAAGACACTTATGCTACATCATATATATCTGCTTACACACGAGGGAAACAACACTGATAAACAAGTAGTTTATTTGAGGGGCCCAAAATGGCTATCTTAGAAGCTTATTTCATTGCCAATTAATCACATTGAAGTTAAGACTAAAAAGGATGCTTGTATAGTTGTAAGGACTCAACCTTCCTGAGTTGCTTTACTTGACTGCAGAGCCAAAGAAAGAATCATGAAACATTCTTTACCCAAATCAAATACAAGCATACGTAGTTTATATATTGAGTTTATTTCAGGGTTAAGGACTTAAGATTATTACCTTAACATGGAGGTTTCTTCATACCACATTTACCAGGCAAGGCCAAAGCATTTGCAGGGTTTATTCCAAGTGCAGGTAGGGCTGACTTGTAGGTGCAAAGGCAAGGGATATTGGCACCTCGGATAAGGTTGCAACATTGCTTGTTCGGTGGTGGCGGGCGGTTGCCGGTAACTGCTGCACGGCATACGCCTAGGTTGTCGGTGTTAATGTTACATATCACAACAGCTTGAGCTACTTCACCACCCAAGAAGGCAATTACCAGTGCTGCTACCAGCCATTTCATCATAGTGTTGCCACTGGTATGTGCCATACTCTTTACTTAACCAGGTGATGAATTTGCTAAGTCTAGTCTAGTTTATCATATTTTGTGTTGCGTCAAAGTTAAATTTATAGTGATGCTTAGAGTGTTGGTATAGTAATTAATTGCATTTGTTTTGTATAAAAAGTCTTACTTAATTGTTAAGTGTATCATGTGAGTCCTGTCTGTGTTCACGGGATAGGTTTACGGAATAGTGAGACTAATAATAAAATAGACTATAACTGGTCCCTTAGTTGCTGTGAGCAACAATAATTCCAAGTACCGAAAGGTACTTTGTATTTGGTTGGTTGTTTGATAACAATGTCAATAAGTGAACCAATAAAGAAATGAACCTGTTAACTTCTTTTTTGGCATCTTATATTTGTGACTTGGAGATCATAATTTCAAGCACAAAAAGGTTATGATATTTATTATGAAAATATTAAGGGAGTAAATCTTATTGCCTACACGGTGATACAAAAACAAGAAAAAGTACTTCGAGATTTGCATTTTATTTTGTTACTGGTGCAATTTATTGGTCTTCGAAGAAACAACCAGTAGTAACTCTTTACCGCAATAGCAGAATATATAACACCGGCAAGTTGTGAAACGCAAGTAGGGGTAAAATCTTGTGCACATAGGTTTATCTATAAAAATTTTAAACCCAATTTCACCCTAACCATACATACCCTCAACCACAATATGAAGCACAGTTGAAATTATTTGTATTCTCAAAGATAGTCCGTGAATGCATAGTATTCTCCTCATGTTTAACTTTATGTGTATATATATATATAAAAGAAAAAGGTTGCTAGCAACCTTCCTGGAATATGATGGATATTGCAAAAATGTCAACAGATAATGCTATTAAAGTTGAGAAGAAAACATTAGTGGGGTTACGATGGATATTGCACTTATGGACAATAAATTATATCACCATATACTTCAGAATCAGACGTCATGTTGTGGTCCTATCCTTACCTTCCAAAGAGTTGCATTCTTTGATTTTCTGAAGTCATTGTTTGGTGTCGAGTTTAGTGTTGGAAGAATTATATCTCATAATTTTTTTAATGTTCTATCAAGAGTATTTTTGATACGATATTAGCACTTGACCCCGAATATAAACAAAGCATTTTTTCGTTAAGTAAAATTGACTACATGGATCTAACAATGTCATTATGTCGGGTCTATACATTAGGATGCGATAAAATTTTATGTTGGCTGTCGCAAGTTACAAACCTACATAGATTCAAAAACAGCATTGCACCGTCACCATATCTAGGGTTGTGACAAAGTTTTACGTAAACTATTGCAAAACCCTCCTTATTTTTCCGGACTTGGGACTGACCATGTAAACATAGGTCGAATTCGATAAGGCAATAGCACGTTTTGGCTTTTTACTAAACTAAGGTTTATGGATGTAGTACTCAAGTTTGTGGCGGTCTCATCACTAGTAACAGGCCTTTTGATTGAGACTACTAAACAATTATTTCTTAGTAGTTAAGGTGTAACTATCTCTTTTTCATTATCCTCTTGTTTAGTCTTCCTTACATCAAGTCAATGTGTTCAAATATTCAATAAATAATTAAATATTGCTACTACAAGATTAATTTTTCAAATACTATAGCGGTTAAAATCTGTGGTTTTTTTTTTTTTTTTTACAAACTTTATTACCTTTGATGTTTTTATTACCTTTTGCTCACTTGTTTTGCTTGGCAAACTAGACCTAATTTATTTTGTATGTTTTCATTTTTTTAAATTTTGTGAAAAACAATAAATATTGAAAATGCAAACTAAATATGCGTTTGATTTTTATTTTGAGTGAGGTATTGGGTTACTAATATATTTGGTCATGGGTCAAGATAATTTGAAATAGAATTGAGCTTCTCCGAATTTTTGGTCAAAGGGGCTACTCTTGTGGATTATCCTTCAGTTATTTAAAACTGGGCCCAAAAAGAAAAGTCTCTTGATAACACTTAAAAGGCATTGTTGAGGTAACTTGACCCCAAAAAAAAAAAGGCATTGTTGAGCATGTCCCAAAAAAAAGAGGATTATTATTAGTTTATTACTACTACTACTACCCAAATCAACTTCTTAAATGAAAATGGAGAGATTATGTCATTTGAGCTATTATTATTATTATTATTATTATTATTATTATTATTATGCATCCACATTCTTATTAAATATATAGAATTATTTTCACCGTTAACTTTTTTATTTTCATACTTAAAAAAACTATTCTTGCTTAAGAAGGTTCCAAAAAACGCTTACATGGACATGTTCTCATATAATGAATCTCCTTCTATGAATAATTCATTTGTCCTAATAATTACATGTGTTTATTCTTATCATTAAGAAAGGAAACTAAAAACTTTTTTTTTTAAAAGAAAAACAAAAATCTACAACCACCATTCAAATGTTGTCTCAAGAGATAGTGAACCTACATGATATTTTCTGTAATTGATCATTGAGAATGAAATGATAGTATATAAATATAAAAAGGAGGGGCACATGGGTCATTGTCATGGACCATGGGTGAACTCAACCATAACAAGTAGATCTCGGTCGGTTTGGCGGTGCTGTTAGCAACTAACTAAATCCCATTAAGCAATCATTTCCATGTTCTTAATATTTAATAATAATTATAACATTCTCAAAATCACACAATGAAAGTGACCCTTCTTTGGTTAACACTGTAACTTGATTCCCCCCCCCCCCCCCTTATCTTTTTTTTTAATCTTAAAACATTGATCACCTAATTACAAGGTAAAGATTATTGATTATAATTCTTCGCAAAATGACAATATTATTAAAATAATAGTGCCATGTATCTCGAGTATAGTAAACTTGTGTAAAAGTAAAGAAAACTACAAATGAACGAGATTTATTTTATCGATGTGAAGTAGGTTAAGACTTTGAAATTTGAAGGCTAAAGTAGTAAAAGAATATATCCTTATGTTTACACCAAACAATATCACACTTATTCTAATATAAAACCTAAAAATGGGATCACACCTTCCTACACTCAAGGAGTCTTGTTACTATTTATTTATTTACTCGTGGATAAGAATAAAGAAGAAATAGGATTATAATAATCAAAAGATAAGGAATACAATATATATATATATATATATATATATATATATATATATATATTTTTTTTTTTTTTTTTTCAACACAAAATTGGTCACTAGATATTGATGGAATATGATTAAAAAAATATTATTTATACACTAAAATTAATTATCAATATATTTATATAAAAAAATATATAATTTAATTTATTTTTAATATGTATTTATATTTTAATATATATTTTATATTAATAATTAATTTTAGTATATACATCATATTGTTGGATAATTACTCATATAACAAAGAAAATACTATATATTTTTTTCTTTATGTATATTACACGCAAATTAATTTTATTATGGAGGCAACGTTAGTGTAGAACGCGGATATGGAGAAGAGGGGAGTTTTATCGGGCTGTGGTGTCAAGAACACAGACCCTGCGAGTTACTGATGGGAACTCGAACCCAAGAACTAGTATAATCCTGCAATTTCATCTACTGTAAATTAAAAAAAAAATTTCTCTCAAGCACAAATCGGACCCATGAACTAGTATAACCAAATAAAAAAATCAACAAAGAAAATGGACATCTCGCACGGTCCGATTTCTTCTACGTGAATTTCATATACTACAAACAAAACGGATCCTTCAATTTGCTTACAAAATTTTCAAAACAAAAAATTCGGAAGGTCCGATTTCTTCCTACTAAATTTGAGCCAAAAACTATCCCACATTTCGGTGTAGCACCCCCTCATTCCATAATCCGGCACAACACGTGTTCCTCTTCCATAAAAAAAAATTAGCCTATATTACATCAACATAGATATTTTATGATGAAATAAATAACAAGTTTTGTCACTTATTTTTTATTTTTTTTTATGGTATTTTTTAGTTCCACGCGAATCTAAATTTTATTGAAGGGTTTGTTCTGGTTGATAAGTATTTCTCATCTAATCTAATAATAAATAATTGTAAACTATCTTAATATTTAAGATTAAAGAAAGTATAAATATTTGAATAGATTTTTCATAAATTAAAAATGTTGAGTGATGTGTGTTGATGACAATGTCCTAGGACCCTACCCAGCTGTGATGAGAGGAAATAAGACGTGTGTGTTGTGTTGGTTTTGATAGAGAACACAATCAACACATAAGCATAGGTAATGTAAGCACCCCAAGACAACTCAAGTCGGTTGCATAAACTTCCAAAAAGACTATACACCCCAAGACATTGACATGACATGTGTTTTGGGTAAAATATGAACACTTTTCTTTTGTATTCTAGATTAACTCACACCACCACAATTGGAAATTATGAAGTGTTTTTATTGTATTTAGTTAAACTAATAACTAATAATGTTGACACATTAATATTTCATTTAAATAGGTGTAAAAAAATTAGTTACTAAAATATTTTTTTTATCGAAGATAGAGGGGCTTAAACTCGTAACTTCTTAGATGAATATTAGAAGACTATGCTATTTGAGCTATAACTTATTAACAAAAATATTCTTTTGTTTAAAATATACATTAAAATACATAATATATTTTAAAAATAGATTAAATAACGTATTATATTTATTTGCTACCAAATTATAACTCAAATGTCATAATTTTTTCATACTCACTTAATAATCGTAGATTCGAGTCTAACTCTTCATTTTAGAAAAAAAAAAAACATATTGTATGTATTCACAAATACCTAACAATAAATTTGACAAATAATTATTAAGATGTACAAAATATTTTTTTCTATAAAAATAGTAATAAAATTTGAATTTAATTTTTATATATTAATATCAACAATAGAACATATCAATGAGTTATATCTCAAACGACATAATCTTCTTATATTCATTTAAGAAGTGGCAAATTTGAATCTCCTTATTTTTTGTTAAAAAAAAACTCTAGTGATAGAACATGAAAATTAAACTCATAAATTTTAAATTAAATGTCAATTTATTTAATATTAATGAGCAAAATTTATCGTAAAAAAATTCATAAATGATAAAAGAATAAAAAAAGTTTATTTTTTCACTAACAAAATTTGAGTATTAAAAAGTTTTTTGTTCTCAAAAAATGGTTTAAAAAAAAGAAAAATAATTTTTCATGGTTCATGGTCGTAGTCAGGGTCGGCATTGTAGTGTACCAAAGTCCAAAAAGTCCAAACCAAAAAACAAAAATTGTTGTTTGCTTCTTTCTTCTTCCTCCTTCTCCATCACTTTGCCACCCCATTAAGAAAAATCGATCCTTTCTTATGTTCCATGCTTCTTCGATTATCCTTCATCTTCTTCTCTTTCTCTCTCTTCCATAGCACACGTTCCTTCATTCAATGACATAATGAGGTGCAGTTGAGTTCAATCCAAATGTACAACTGATTTGTATGCATTCGGTACCTTCTCATTATTACTTTCATTCATTCATTTATTACCCCTCCCTTTTTTAATTTTATTTCATCAAATGATATTAATTTATTAATTATTTAATTTAATTCTGTACCTATTTGCATCTACAATATGCTGCTTAGCTTAGTTCTTACTCAAAAGTTCTTCTCTTTCAATCCTGTTGAATCCAATTCCGCGTTTTCTATTCTGTTTTTCATTGCTGGGATTGGTACAACTACATAGGTTCGTTAAAACATTCATCCTTTTGTTCTTGTTTTTCATTTTCAATGGTTTTTTCAATGCATGGTGGAAAGTGGAACTGTTAGATGCAGATGGAAGGTAGATAGATTTAGAATACGTGAATTACTGTGTTTTTATTTCTTTCTTTCTTTTTTATTGTTATGGTGTTTGTTTCAGATAGTAACAAATGTAACAAAGCTGCTATCTTTCTTTTTTGCACTTACTTTCTGTTATTCAGTTTTCCTTATTTTGGATACTCTTTTTTGTTTGTGCTTTTCTGTCAGGATAATGGTGGAGAGGAACTAAACTTCTTCTTGCTTGGATTTTTGTTATAGATTTGGTTTTTATATATGACATTTTCGGTTTTCTTCTTCTTTTTTTGGCCTTGTAAGTTGTGAAGTTACATCTTGTTGCATTTTAGGCTGCTGAGTAAATAAAACAGTGTGTTGGATTGACAATTACCTTTTAGGCCTTTTTTCTGGGGATACAATTTTGGTAGTGATTTAGCAAGATGTCAAAATTTGAGGGTGTTATTGTCTCCGATCAATGGCTTCAGAGTCAGTTTACACAGGTCGAACTTCGCACCCTGAAATCAAAGGTAAGCTCATTTCATTTGATTCCATATGTTGTTGGATCCTTTATCATTTTTATGTTATATATATTTAATGTGTTACTTGTGTTTGTGTTTTTGTTTGTAATTTTGAACTGTGTTACCCTTCTTTCTGGTATTGTAGTTTGTCTCCTTGAAGAATCAGAATGGTAAAGTTACATTTAGAGATTTACCATCTTTAGTGGTGAAGCTAAAGGCATTCGCAGATATGTATAGTGAAGACGAGATTAAGGCGATCTTGTGTGAATCCGACACTGACTTGACTAATGATGTTGATTTCGAATCCTTCTTAAGGGTTAGTGTCTTTGATTTGTTTGCTTTCAATGTTATTAGATAATATTTTCAACTTCGCAGTGGTCATAATGATTGAAGTTACTTTTACACTACTATCATTAATAGAAGAGTTTATGTTCTAACTAACATTAAATATAATGCATGTTATGCAATGGATGTTTATTACATTTGTTATTCAGGTATATTTGAATTTGCAAAGTCAAGCTACGGCGAAACAAGGTGGCAGGAGGCATTCATCGTCATTCCTTAAGGAAAGTATAACTACCCTTCTTCACACAATTAGTGAATCGGAAAAAGGCTGTTATGTTGCTCACATAAACAGCTACCTTGGTGATGATCCATTTTTGGAGCAATATCTTCCATTGGACCCGGCTACTAATGATCTATTCGATCTTGCAAAAGACGGCGTTCTTCTATGGTATATAAGCAGGGTTTGCTTAATTTCACTTCTATTAGTTTTATGTGCACAAGCATTTGATATAGAGTTGGTTTGATATATGTTGTGCTTAATGCAGTAAGCTTATAAATGTTGCTGTGCCTGGGACTATAGATGAGCGAGCCATCAACACGAAACGAAAATTAAGTCTTTGGGAGAGAAATGAGAACCATACTCTATGCCTCAATTCTGCAAAGGCTATTGGCTGCACAGTGGTCAACATTGGCACCCAGGATTTAGTGGAAGGACGAGTAAGTTCTAGCAATCTGAGTCCCCTGAATCTTTTGTCGACATTTGATTGGAACCTTTCGTCTCTTGATTTGTAGTCTTCCTGACATTTTTGTTTTGGTTGCCTGTTGCAGCCTCATCTTGTTCTTGGGTTGATTTCCCAAATCATAAAGGTATAATAATTGAACTTCATAATCCTTTCTCCATCGCAGTGTCGTTATCTTAATTTCCTATGTGATATTCTTATTCTTCTTCAACTTTTTCGGAATTTCAGATCCAGCTTTTGGCTGATCTGAACCTCAAGAAGACACCTCAGCTTGTAGAATTGGTTGATGATAGCCAGGTAGTCATATATGAAATCTTCTCTTATTATTTGATTTTCAATTTCATTCTAATTTGAATAAAATTGTAGCATAGTATTTTCAGAAATTGATTGATTTGTGCATTTATTTGCTGTCTTAGGAGATTGAAGAGCTTCTTAGTTTGTCACCTGAAAAGGTCCTGCTGAAGTGGATGAATTTTCATCTCCAGAGAGGAGGTTACCATAAAACTGTGAAGAATTTTTCTTCGGATGTTAAGGTATATTAGCACTTCCCTTAAATGCTTTATACGGGTTTGAGTAATGTTTGTTTTGTTTGTAGACAATTTTTATACTTAGAAGTTACCATGTTCATAAGTGCAAAATTGAGGAAGTATGATTCTCGTTTCCGAAATAACAGTTCAATGCATAAACAAGCGATTATTATTGCAATATCCTTATGCATTCTCGGGCATTTGTTTACAGGATGGAGAAGCTTATGCTTATCTTCTTAATGTTCTTGCACCTGAACATGGCAGTAGATCCACCTTGGATACCAAGGATACCAATGAAAGGGCAAATATGGTCCTCGAACATGCAGAGAAAATTGGCTGCAAACGATACTTGTCCCCGAAGGACATTGAAGAGGGATCCTCAAATCTGAATCTTGCATTTGTTGCGCAACTGTTTCATCATAGGTATGAAATGTATTGCATCATTTAATAGTCTTGCATAGGATTGACCAAGACAATCTGAAACTACTCTTGCACTTTGACCTCAAAGTTCTCTATTTGGCTGATTTGCGCTATGCGCGATGCAGGAGTGGCCTATCTACAGACATTAAAAAGATGTCATATGCTAAGATGATGACAATGGATGATGTACAAACATCTAGAGAAGAGAGATGCTTCCGGCTATGGATAAATAGTCTTGGCATAGCTACTCACATAAATAGTCTATTTGAAGATGTCCGAAATGGGTATGTCGATTATTTTGTCAATATCTAAAGCCTTGTACGCATCATTATATCCACTCCTTCTGTGGAAACCTATGATGTGTTCAGCATATGCTTGCATGTCTTCGATGTGTTTGATTTCTTTTACCTTTTGCGTGTAGATGGGTACTTTTGGAAGTTCTAGACAAGATATTTCCAGGAACAGTAAACTGGAAACATGCAACAAAACCTCCAATTAAGATGCCATTCAGAAAAGTAGAAAACTGCAATCAGGTCATTAAAATTGCTAAACAACTGCGATTCTCGCTTGTCAATGTAGCCGGAAATGACATCGTGCAAGGAAATAAGAAGCTCATTCTTGGTAATCCCTTCATATATCAATGTAGATTCCACCCTTTTCCAAAACAAAAGTTATTTGCAAGCTTTGCAGTATTAACTGCTTTAAATCCAGAGAACATTAAGATAATTTGAAGGATAGCAGACTTCAATCTATCTGAATTCAGCCACGGTCTAAAATTCTATTGTCCTTATTATTTTATTTTCTTTTTCAGCTTTATTGTGGCAGTTGATGAGATTCACAATGCTTCAACTGTTAAAAAATTTGAGATCTCACTCACAAGGCAAGGAGATCACTGATGCCGATATTCTTAAATGGACAAACAGAAAAGTGAAGAGCACTGGCAGAACTTCCCAGATTGATAGCTTCAAGGTTTCTTATTTAAAATTTCATGTCTTATTTTACCTTGAAAATATCCTTACTGCATTTATAACCAAATGATGATTTTGTTGGTGACAAACTTTTGGATATGTTTTAGGACAAGAGTTTGTCAAGTGGAATATTTTTCCTTGAGCTTCTCAGTGCTGTAGAGCCTAGGGTTGTTAACTGGAACCTGGTCACCAAGGGTGAAAGCGGTAATGATTCCTTAAAGAGATACCATTTACGAGTTTAATTGCTATAGTTGGTTGCGCTTATCCGACTTTTGAGATATTGGATATACGTGTAAAACTTGTTTATACTGATGGTGTATATAATGATATAAGTTAAATCCATCAACCATATCCTTCTTGTTAAATTAACTTATCCTCTTGGTTTATGAAATTTCTAGATGACGAGAAGAAACTGAACGCCACCTATATAATCAGTGTAGCGAGAAAACTTGGTTGTTCAATCTTTTTGTTACCGGAGGATATTATGGAGGTACTTGCTACTTCATAGTTCATTCTCTTGTTATTTAATGCATGATAGTGACTGTTAAGCCGCTAATTATTTTATTTATAATGTCTTTGACTCGTATCCATGATCATATGACAGGTTAATCAGAAGATGATTCTCACTCTCGCAGCCAGTATAATGTATTGGAGCTTGCAACAACAAGGTGAAGATGCACTGGATTCATTTCCTTCGCCTGCTGGTACTGCTACGACCACCACGCCGGAAGCTTCCCCAGCTCCATCGGTTTGCGGCGAAGACGAGAGTTCTTCCCTTGGTGGTGAACTCTCCAACTTGAGTGTTGATGATGCCACATCTGACACAACAGTGTCCTCACAACTTGAGTCTGATGAGCTATGAGGGCCTAGTTTTGCACTTTGCAAAGTTTTTTTTTTTTATCTCTCAAACATGAGATGAGTTCCAAATCATTTTCTTTTTCTTTCTTTTTTGTTTTGTTGGTAGATAAAGAAATTAGAGTAAAGGGTAAGAAAAATGTTCGTGGAAGGTAAGTTTAGGAAATAGTTGTGAATACCAATAATAATAATGTGTAAAAAGATATATTGACATATGTCATATTGTTTAATTTGTTCTTTCTAGAAAGGAATTATTATTTGTTAGGGAACAAAATAATGGCCAGGAGGGCAAAAAGGGAAGGATATAAATGAGGTTTCTTGAACAATATTTGATGCATTCAAGTAGGTTTCAGGTTTCATGAGTGTGTAAGATGAAATGAAAATGAAATGAGCTTAGTTGAAGGTAGATATAGGACTTGTTTGGGTGATCTTTTGAAAGAGAAAATTTTTTTGAGTTATCTTTTTCTAAGAAATTTAAAAAAAATAAAAATAATTTTATGTGTGAATATTTTATGAAAAAATATTTTATTTATTTATTAATTATGTTTGGATATAATAATATAAAAAAAATTATTTATTTATTATATAAAAAAATTTTTAAGTAATTTTTTAGTTTTTATTTTTACTGTTAAATATTTGTTAAATAGGTTTAAAACTTTAAATAATAAAAAAGTTTTATTTAATTTTTTTTAACCATTTAATAATACCCAAATAAATTCTTAATTTGGTTAGACTCATAAAAGAGAAAGGGTCAATATCAAATGCCTTAAATATCAAACTAGGTATTATTATATATAAATTAAAAGTAGTTCAAGGACTATATAATATATTATATAATTAAAGGGCCACATACTTTTTTTTAAAATATATATACTAAAAATTATTATTTATGTATTTGTAATGAATACATCTACGGTTGGTAATGGGTAGAGTAGGGTTTAGACACTACTTTAACCCTACTTGTGAATTGAAAACTTTTTTAAAACTCTATCCTATTTTATTCGCGGATTGAGAATTTTTCAACGCTAATCCTACCCGCACATTAAGTTCTAAACTCAATTCTATCCGACTTTATCAGCAGAAACAAAATTTTTTTTAAATAAATATAAAATTCAATCACTCCAAATTTCATACATATTAATAAAATAGAAAATAAAAAACTAAGTTCAAATTAAAATTAAAAACAATAAAATCTTAAAAAAAAAGTTCAACGTAAAATTACAAATAATATAATCATCAACTAGTTTAGTGATTATTTCAAGTTTTTATAAGAATATTGTGAGTACAAAACTCACTTTCTTCACTACATACATAACTTATATATATGTATATTATATAATATATTAAAGGTGTGGTAGGATAGAGTAGGGTATACCCTAAACCCGTACCCTATCCTATCCGCAACGGATAGAGTAGACAATCCTGCTCGAACGGGTTGGTTTTAGTTGGGTATTCACGGATAGAGTATATATTGCTAGCCATAAATACATGTTCTATTGTATGCTTTTTATTTTTGATATGGAAGAGAGGATTGAGTGATACAACACTATGGAGATGAGGGATACTTTTCATACATGTGGTGTCAGTAGTGTTTTAGTAGAAATCGAAGGGTACGTTTTGAGTTTAGAAAAAAAAAAAAATTCTAATCGGATAGTTCAAGTTGTGGTTTTGAAAATAAAAAAATTTTTATTGTTGAAATCGGACCGTTCGATTTTTATTTTAACAAATAAAAAAAAATACAAATCGGACCCTCCGATTTGGAGTTTATTTTTTTCATCAAACAAATCGGACCGTCTGATTTGAATAAAACACCATATAAAAAAAACACCTAATCTTCCAATAACAATGTATTACACATATATTTAATCAATATAAAAAAAATTAGCCTCTGTTGTACATGTCTTTAATATAATTTTTGTATTTAAATATGTATTTTATACAAATGACTAATTTGATGATTGATTTTTAATATATGATAAGATAAGATTATATGATTGATTTTTTTTTTAATTTTGAATGTTAAAATAAGAGGTAATTGTTTATATTTGTTCTTCTTACTTTCATGTAAATATTCTTTAATTAATTAATTGATGTGCAAGAGAGTGATATCAGCAAATTTGGGTTTCATTTTATTATTTTAAAAAAACGCGTTTTGACAAATTATTTTTTCACAAAACAATGAGGCTAAAATTAAATAAAAAAAAAAAGCCGAAAGTATATTCACAAATCAAATCAGTATATTTTTTTGACTAATAAATCAGTTCCAAATCAATTGATAAAATAGAAATAGAAACACGAACAATATCTTTGAATAATGAAGGTAAAAATTTATTAAATGCTTGATTTAATTTAGTGATTCGGTAATATACTAATATTAGTGGAGTCGATCTAAAGTTAGGGAAGAATCAAGTATAGATCAACTTTCTTGATATACTTGCCTTGGATTCTTCTCCTTAAATAGATTCACCTAAAAAGAGTAAAGGCGTTAAAAGAACGGAAATATTTAATATTAACAAAAAAATTAATCAAAAACAGTAATAATTTGATTTATTTAGTCTTCATTAGTTATTATAATAATTAATAAATATTAAATAAAATAAATTTTAATTTTTTTTTATCCTTTTAGCATTATCATTAAAAGAATTGGATAATGTTAGGTAAACAAAAAAAAAAATCAGAACTTATTTTATTTAGCATTAATTAATTATCACAATAATTAATAAATACTAAATAACGTAAGTTATAACTATTTTTGGCTAATTTTTTTTTATTACCAAACATTTCCAAAAAAAATTTTATCATATCTTAACAAAAAACAGCGTTTGATGTTATCATATCTTAATAAAAAAGATAATTATTTTTTTTATTATCTTAATATATTACTATTATAAGTTTTGATTGAGATTATTAAGATTTGTTTTTTTATAAAAAAATATGATTTATAATATACTATTTTTACATTATATTTATGACACCTTTCATCAATATACTATTAAAATATTTGTTAAATATTAAACAAAAACTAATTTTTATATAAAATTAATAATTAAAAATAATAAAATAATAATTTAATCAAACAAATCAAATCAAATCATATCATATGATTCTCAAATATCAATTTATCTTATTACAAGTGCATATAAATATCAAATTAAATATAATAATAATAGAAAAAAAGAAGATGAGTCAACACTCAACAGTGAAGTCAAACTATATTTAAGATACTCCCTAAAAAAAAACGTATATATAAGATACGTGGCGGGTGATGAAGAAAGGTTGAAGAAAACGGAGAAGGTTTAGCGGCAAAGTTTACGGCTAAGTTAGAAGCAGATAACTACGTTGACGCCACACTGTTTCGTTAACTTTCTACTTTCCGTCACCAACTCTCACTCTCTTTTTTGTTCCCTTTTTTTCTTTTTATTCATATTTATTTTATTCTCCTTTTGTTCTTCACCTTCGCGCCACTTTCTCTTTCTTCTTCTCCTTCGCCTTCTTCTTTCTAAGGTTCGTTCACTACTCTCTTACTCATCATTAATTATTTATCGGTTATTTTTCTTTTGTTTATTAAGAGATTATTCCGTGTTTTCGCTTTGTATTTTGTTTTTAGGGTTCTTTTATGCGATTCTGCTTGTAATATCTCGATTATTATCGTTTTTATTATTATCGACGGCGGTATGTGTAATTTGTTATTGCATTGTTTGTTATTGCATTGTTATTACTTATTACTATGATTGCATGTGAGGATTTTGTACTGGCGTTTTGAACCCTAAGTTGTTATGTTATGGTTTGAGATTTGCATCTGTATGTGATGGATTGTTTATGATATGAGCATTACTTTCTCTTGATTTTTGGTTATTTGAATTTGTTTAAAATTAGTTTATTAATTTATTTTTGTGTTTTTGGCTTAGCTAGTTAGCTGTGTAGAGGAGAAATTGTTTGGATGAAAAAGGGTAAGGTGGTCCGTTCGGATGACGAGGCTGAGGGTGAGGCCCAGCTTAACTCTGTGTCTAATTACCATCTTGAAGATGAGGATTCTGAGCCAGTTTCTTTTGCTGCATTACCAATTCAATGGGGTAATAAAACTGTCAAGAATTCTGGTCGAACCGAAGAGAGGGTGTTCCTACATGGCTCCACGGATGAGGGGCTGAAGGCAGTTATGGTGCAGGTCACAGCATGGAGATTTAATCTTTCTAGAGCAAAACCTGTGATATCATTGCTATCATCAAAAGAGAAAAATTGGATTGAGCTGAAGAAGCCAAGGAATAGCTATCTTGATACTATAAGGACCATTCTGATCACCGTTCACTTCCTGCATCTAGTAAAGAGAAATCCCAAGACATCAGCCAATTCTGTCTGGGGTAACATGTTTAAGAATAGGGAATTTAGGTATTTTCCTTGTTCGTGGACTTGATTTGATGCTACTACTTATTTCTGTGGCAATAATTTTCTTATTCTTTAATTATTTGTATTGTAGCTTATCTAAGTCTAAGCCTTCAGAAAAAGATTTGCTGGACCATATGCATCTGATTGATGAAGCTGCCAAAAGAGATGCTGTCTTAGCTAAGTCCCAGGTTTGTATTTTATTTGTCGTAGCCGTTACAATGGTATTTTGAAACTTAACGATTCAAATTTGCCATTATGCATGTATACTTTAGCAACTGAGTTAAATTAATTGCTAATTTTTACGTGTACGTGATGCATTAATGTGAATACTTTAGGTTGATGGGTAAAAGTAAATGTATATATAAATGGGTGATGTCTGCAAGAAATTTTGTAAAAAGAGTGCGGCATTTTGTGCGGTTGTGATTGACTCTATCTAGTCGGTGAAGCTTGTTCTTGTTTGCGTCATAAGGGTTTAGATATACTTGAAAAATATTTCTTTCTTTCTTTTAAGGACCCAGTGCAATAATGCTTGATTGTTTTGTCTCCGACACGTGTTTCTTATTAATGACAGTTCCATGATTTAAACAGCTTTTGCTCTCCGTTTTGAAGGCGAAAGTGGGGAATAAAAATCTTTCTAACAAGGTTTGTGAAATATTTCTTTGTCCCAGAAAGATGATCTTCTTTCTTTTTTCTTGTTCCTTCATATGTAATATTTACAACATCTTTTAATTTTTTATTCAGGAAGTTAAAGATTTGGTACAGCCTGAAGAGTCTGAAGAAGAGGATGATTCGTCTCATGAAGTTTGTGTGATTTGTGATGATGGTGGTAATCTTACATGGTATGATTTTTCCCTTCATTTGGGTTAATTTCTTTTGTTGTGCTATTTTTGCCATGTGCATCGGTGTGAGTGTGATTGTTAATAATTTCCGTGAGTACCATGAACATTTCATCATCATTATTATGGAACAGTATATGAGTTTTCTCCCCATAATTTTAAGTAATCTAATGATACATGCAGTTGCGAAGGACCATGCATGAGATCATTTCATGCGAGAAAGATGGATGGTAAAGGATCTAAGTGTGCTTCTCTTGGTTTCTCTCAGAAGGAGGTTGTGATATGATATTATTTTCCTGTGTTATCTATTTAACTCTTCCTTTTTACTGTTTATGTACTAATTTGCTTTTTTGTTTAAAAAATCTGCAGCGGATCCCGAGCTTTTATTGTAAGAATTGTTTATATAATCAGCATCAGTGCTTTGCATGTGGCAAGCTGGGATCTTCTGATAAAGTTAACGGTGCTGAGGTATAGCTTTTGCAAACAAAATGAATTTCGTCATGCACGTTGATTACTCTGTTTATATAGTTTCCATAGCTGTCTGAAGTGCCACCGATTCCTTTTAGTATTTTTTTCAATATTATTTTGAGGAGAAAAAGCTTTTACTTAGTATTTAATGGTGCTCCGAGTTTTATTAGAATATATTGGTAATGTCTGCGCCACCTTGTAGCAGGCCGTGATGACATATCAGATCTCTAGTTGTGGAATTTCATTACCTTGGTTTTTGGTTTTCTTGGCAGTTTGGTGTTCATTCTCATATTATTTTCTATAGGCAGGGTGGGTATTAAATTAAGTAGTGAATCTGTCATAACCCTATCATGTTTTCTTGGGAACTGATACTTTTGACCCTTAATTCTCTTGCTTTAGAATCTGCTTTCTCTTACGTTGATTTATTGATTAGTAGATATAAAGTATTTTTTTGGATAAAAGAGGTTCTTTTGGAGCTTCCCTGTGTAAAATGGAAGAGTTATTCTGTGAAGTCTTCTTTCAGGTCTTTAAATGTGCTTCTGCAACCTGTGAATACTTCTATCATCCACATTGTGTTGCCAAGTTACTTTCCCAGATAAATAACCATGATGCAGAGGAGCTTGAGAGAAACATTTCTGGCGCAAATTCTTTCACCTGTCCTGTTCATTATTGCTGTGTCTGTAAAGAAGTTGAAAATGTAATGAAACCTGAGCTGCAATTGGCTGTTTGTAGACGTTGTCCGAAATCATATCACCGCAAATGTTTGCCAAGGTTATTTACATTTTACTTTTGTCTTTCTTGTCTTCATTTTATGATTTTTATTCTAAGCTGTTTAGAAGATTGATTCTCAATTTGTGCTTATCAGAGAGATTGCTTTTGAGGACGATGATGATGATGATGTTATCATAAGGGCTTGGGAAGGTCTTTTGCCAAACAAACGCATTCTTATTTATTGCCTGTAAGTGTTATAAGTTTACTTTCTATAACTCAGCTTGTCCTTTTTTCCTGTACTAATTTCTTCCCACCATTACTTGGACCAGGAATCATGATATTGATGAAATATTAGGGACCCCTCTAAGAGATCATATAATATTCCCCTATGAAGAAGATACTGTCCAAGAAATTAATGACAATAATGGGAAGATGAAGCCTGCAACCAAAGAGGGAGTTAGGCCAACTAAGAAAAATGGTGATGTAGATAATGGAAAATCCAGTTGTTCGACTGAAAATGTCAACAGATCTAAAGTGACTGGAAAGCTGTCTCCTGGAGAAGTTGGTAGCAAGAACAGTCCTGAAAAGATGAGTTCTGGTTCAAATATTGCAAATAAACCAGAAGCTAATAGAAAATCTGGTTGTTTGACCAAGGATACTACTGGATCTAAAGCGACTCCAAAGCGCTCTGCTGGGAAAGGTGGTGTCAAGAACAATACTGGAAAGAAGACTTCCCCTTCAAAGATTACAAAGCAACCAAAAGCTAATGGAAAGCCATCTGGGGAAGTTTTTGCAAAGAACAGTTCTGAAAAGGCAATCTCTGGTTCGACTATTGCGAAGCAACCAAAAGCTAACGGAAAATCCGGTTCTGGTTTGACTGAAAATAGCGCAACGATTCCAAAGAAATCTGAAATGTCCGAGGATAGCCAGCCCATACGAGCTCTTTTGGTGAAGGATTCCAAGCAAACTAATCCAGTTAGTAAGGGAAAGCCACCCCTATTGTCCCTTTTGAAACACAAGGCTATAGCCAAGGAGCTACGTGAGCAGCAATCTGGCCAACATCGAGTTGCAGAGATGGAAAGCCGCAATGCTGAATGTTTGCCTGCTGATAGGAATACGGATGATAATTGTGGGGACAACATCATGCCAAGCCAAGAACCCCCAAAGTCACCTGATGGTGAAAAAGACCAAGCATCCGTGAATGGACACAGGAAAAGAAGCTCACATCATTTTAAGGATGACCAAGATAACCAAGAGGGACCTGAATGTAAGAAGAGCAAGTCCGAGAAGACATCGTCAACCAAAAGGAAACACAGCGAGGAAAATGATGGAAGTGGCGTCAGTGTGGTCTCATCAGCCAAAAGGCAGACTGTAGAGGAACAACATAGGGAGGAGGAGGATCAGTGCCAGATAGAGTCAAATACAAGGCAAAGTGTTGGCAACATGGCTTATAATTATGCCAGACCAGTTTCAGCATTTGAGTCATCTTATAAAGCGACTCCTGCAGATGTTGATGAGGAAAATAGGATGTCCGTGCTTTATGGTTTTGCAGCTGGTCCTAACGTTGAATATGCCAGCACGCATTCAGCAGGTTGGATTGATGATGATGATGATGATGATGATGAGGATGATGATGAGTAGTTACAGCGTATGTTCGTTGTTTTTTAATAATCTCAATAAGGGAATGACTTTAAGGGACGAACTAGTCTTTTAGATCTTAATGATATCCATGTAAAAAAATATAAAATAATTTTAGAAAATGTTTATGTTATCCTTTTCTCTATCTTCTCTCCCATTAAACATCTTTTATCACAATGCTTACTGCTACCACCACAAAAACATCAACATTACCGTTAATGGCAACACCAGCACTACCATTTCGCGCTCTTTTTTGGGAGATTGTTTTTTTTGTTATGCATCGAAACTTTGAACCAAATCATTGTCTCTCTTTTGCATCTTCCACCCAACACGCTCTTGTAAACTTGGACCAAATACTTATAAATTTTATCATATATTTAGCAAAATAAAGACCGGTTGCGTAGTCTAAACTAAAGCTTCAATTGCAAGCATAACCTCTTCATGAGTCGAGCTATTGCACTTCGTTAAGTAAAAAAACACTCAGAAACAAAGCAATAATTTGTTCAGCAATCAGCATATTGCATGAAATGATACTTGGTTCATATGAACCCAACTTCTGAATGATGACCTACAAGAGGTTTTTTGGTGGTTGGGGAGGTAGTGATGATGTTTAGAGTGAGAGAGGAAAAAAAAAACAAAAAGATAAAAATAAAATTTTAAAATAAAACTATTTTTTAAATATTTAAATATAAATATAATTATTTTATAATTAATAAATGTTTTAAATCTTAATCATTGGTTCAAAATTTAAATGGTCATGATTCATAACAAATTTCGGATCATCAAAAACCAGAAAATACTTTTCTCGTAGTAGAAAGCTCCTTCTTATTCATCATTTAGGAATACAAACATGGAAATTAGACAAATGTTATTTGCCACATCATTTTATTACATTACCGTTGTTATCTTTAAGTGAAATATTTAGCTATAAAAACTAACACGAGCCATGAAATTAGTAAATCTTGCCTACCTACCACATCCACTTGGTGGTTATAGTTTCTCCAATTGGAAGCAGGTACCATTTAATGGTTTCCCTCCTAATAGGGGACTTTTCCATTTTGGTCAATTCCCACATATGGTATTCACATGCACATAATTTCAGACATTAGGAACATATTACTCACTATGCAAAATATGTTGGGCCCAAAATGCAAGGAATTGGAAGGAGAAATCAAGAGCTTAATGAAGGTATGGTTTTCAATCATAGCCTCACTATGTTACTGTTATTTCATATCATCAAATATACCAAAAGGAAAGTTAAGGCTTCTCAGCCTCACACCAGTTTTGTGTCTCTTCACCTTCCTTCCACTTCAACTCTCCTATGTCCTCCCAACAGGTATCACTGCCTTCTTGATTACATGGCTCACAAGCTTCAAGCTCATCCTTTTCACCTTTGACTTGGGCCCACTCTCTTCAAACCCACCAAAGTCTCTTCCTTTCTTCCTCTCCTTTGCTTGCCTACCCCTTAGAGGGATCACCCAAAACCAAAATCAACCATACCCATCTAACCAAACTCACCAAAATCACTCAAAAGACAATGTAAGAAAGGAAAAGCTTCATTTCATTATTTTCCCTATCAAGGCCTTGCTTTTTGGGGTGTTATTGATGGGCCTTAATGACCACAAACAAAAGCTTAACCACACAGTTATTGTTGGCCTATATTGTATCCTTGTTTATCTATTAGTAGATATTGTTGTGGGACTTTGCAACATTGTGGCCAATGCTGCACTTGGGATTGAGCTAGAACTACCCTCTAATGAGCCTTACTTGTCCACTTCATTGCAAGAATTCTGGGGAAGGAGGTGGAACCTCATTGTAACAAATCTTCTTAGACACACTATATACATTCCTGTGAGAACTGCACTGTCCAGGACGGTATTGGGCCCCCAATGGGCCTCAGTTCCCGGAGTCATGGCGTCTTTCGTGGTGTCCGGGATAATGCACGAGCTGTTGTTCTATTACGTCACACGTGCTGCTCCCACGTGGGAGGTCACGTGCTTCTTTGTCTTGCATGGGGGGTGTGTAGTTGTGGAGTTTTGTGTGATGAAGTGGTTGGGAGTGGGACACAAAGGGATGCTACATTGGGCTATTTCAGGGCCTGTTACGGTGGTGTTTGTGGTGGCCACCGCCGTATGGCTCTTCTTTCCGCCGCTGTTGCGTGATGGGGCTGATGAGAGAGCCCTGGAGGAGTTCAGGAATTTAGTTGATTGTATAAAGGAAACATTTTAAAAAATGATGCTACATTGCTACATGAATACATATCGTTATATTTCTGAAATTTTTTTACCCTAATTATATGTTCTACTTCAGTTATTCATTTTGTTTTCAAGTACAGAGAGGAGTATATGCCGATTTTGTGATATACTTCCAAATGTGAGAAATGTGCAAATAAATTATTTGCAGCAAATCTTATCCAATTTGTCATTTTTAGATTGTAAACTAGCATCTTGTCCGCACAAATGCACATGACACTAATTTAAGTAGACATAATATGTGGTAAAAAAATGCTTAGATATTAAACTAAACTAGCTTATTTTTCTGCATAATTATACAGAAGTTGCACTTGCAAGAATGATTTTTCCCTAAGCATAAGTTCTTTTCTTAACCGTTGCATATGATATAATGATAAAAAGCAAAACTCATCAACTTATTTCACCAAAATACATAGTTGATACCACTCTGTACCGACTTCTGAAATGAATGAGGATTGAATACAACAATTTATGACATGGGTAATGTCAGCCAGCATTGGAAAATCTAATTGAAACGCCATTGTCAAACATTAAATACATACAGATCCACCCATAGAAAATACTGAATGATCCATTGGAGCCGAAATCGAATTATCTCTAGCAGCCAACCTTTGATGCATTCTCTCTAACTTATAAGGAGCTACCTCTGTTTATGAAGAAACTTATTCACCCTCATTCAGCACAGGTACTATGAGAGGGTTCATCTGTGCCAGATATACGATTGCCCACCTGATTAAAGTAACAAAAAGTAGCATATTTTAAAGAAAAGAAAAACTTGATATCACTTAATTTTAAAAAAGAAAAAAATTCATGGGACAGTATCATGGATCAGCAGAGGCATTAAGCACACTGCACACCCATGGAACAAAGCTTCAATATGATTGATTATGGATGATACATTTTAGCATGAGAATTTATTCATTGATATTCCAACGAGCAATAATATGCTAACGTTATGCAAAATAAAAGGATAATGTAAATGGAACATGCACTTACATCATCCAGCAACATATTGTGGCAGTAATAACCAAAGTAAGGTGAAATCTGCAACAGAATAATAAGGTATTAGCTCATACAGAGAACAGTAATTTAGAGAGGAAAATGTTCATAAAAAGAAAAGTAGAGAGGAGATAAATATAAGAGGAAAATGTTCGAAATTCAAGAATATCTAAATCTCTTCAGATGAAAATTGCATCATCATAAAAACCTACTTGAGTTGCCAAATAAATATAAGCCACATTACAGGAAAAAAGCAAGGCATTTTCACAAGAATTAAGATTACAAATTCATAACCTATACAGCTACCACTTCACAAGAATTAACACAAAAGAAAACAAAAATAATTTCCCAATGATACTACAAGACAACACATGCTTGAATGCACTGATCCTTTATACTTTAGACGGAATTAGATTTGAACAAGCATTAGAAAAGCTGGTTTGAAGAAAAATTTGTAACCAATAAGCAACCCACTATTTTCCAGATCTATCAGTTATTTCAGGTTACAAATTTCTATATTGTGCAAGACACACTACTAAATCTAATTTGGTCATAGGAATGTTACTCTCAATTGAAAAGCAATAGCTGATTTCATAGTGGTAGGGAGAAAAAAAATAAAATCTCCTACACAATCCTTGAAGGGTTTTCAACCTACATGTTCAGCTCTGCTTTAAGTGCCATTGGAATCCACATATCCAACACAATGTGAAGTAAAGAAATCCCACAAGGCCACATGAACACCCGCAATGAGATATAAATAAACAAATAAATATTAATACAAACATACACTCAGCAATTTTAAGATTAGCAAATCCTCCTCTACCCAATGCTTCTCCTAAATCAACTATCTCCAGAAATTAAGAATAAAATACAGCAAATCAAAGCTTAAAATCAAACCAATTCAGCTACTTCACTAAAAGTAAAGACATACTTCACACTAAAAAAAAAGGTTGAACTATAGTTGAATTTCGCTCATAGTAGCATTAAGCTAAGCATGTAAATCAATATAATAAGAACCAGCTACACCAATTAAAAAAATAATGTTGAAAATTCGAGATTGCAGATTATTTTAGAAGAGGAAAAATTACAGATTAGTGGAGGGTCCTCGGTTGCAGCAAATTCGGGTGCAAAGGCACGCAATGATTCCAACGACCAAGAAGATCAGCGTCGTCACCAAGAACCCCATCTTATCCGAGATCCAGCTCAATCAGCAAAAAGAAACCGCCAATTCCTGAAACACGATCCAACCAAATTCAGCAATGATATCAACCAAAAGAAAAAAAAAAAAAAAAAGATATCGAGATCAGTCATGAAAATGGTAGAATCCAAAATCGAAATTACCTCTGAGCTTCAAAATTCGTCGTGGTATAGATAGAGAGAAGATCTCAAGCTTCTATGGCTTCTTCACGTTACAACAATCATAGTCTATGATTTTTTTTTTTTTTTTGCTGCTATCGAAACACGAAATGAAGTTGGTATGGGCCCACCATTTGGCCCAAAATACCTTCAACTATTTGGGCCTTCAAATCAGCAGTCAGCCCATTAGTTTACAAAAAAAATGACTCAAAAAATGTTGGTTGATAATATTACATATAATATCGTTTGATTTGGCAGATTTGCATACACTTGTGTCTACACTAACCCTCTTATAGTCTTATTTACGAGTTGAAATTTTGAGGGAGAAGAAGAAAAAGGAAAATATTTGAAGTTTTTTTTCCATAAAAAAATGAAGTCACAAACACTCGTTCAATTTTATAATCTACTTAGTTTCATATTTCAAAAAATATACTGAGTTTGATAATCCAACTATTAGGTAATGTTTGGTAGAAAGATAGAGACAGAAAGATAGAGATTAAAAAATAGACATTAAAATAAATTTTAATATTTTATTTGGCACAAAGTGAGAAACAGAAATTAAAAAAAGAATTGTTTTAATTTAATTTGTACAAAGGATAAAATTAAAATTATTTAATTGAAATAAAAGTATTTTAAATATAAAATGTTATTAAAATTTCAGTCTCTATCTCTAAAAATTTTAGTCTCCTGTATTCTCACTTTTTGGAGGTACTGAAATACTGAAATTTTGGAGATAGAGATAGAAATTTTAATACAAGTATTTAAACCAACAAACATGATACTAGTCTCAGTCTCCTAGTTTCTGTCTCAATATCTCAAAACAAACGCTACTTTAAAGAGATAATTGTACACTTCTAATTTTAGAATTATTACAAATAGATAAGGTGGTATGTGTAATTGTTTTAAGAATTTAATTTTAGCATTTTTTTAATATAATTTATTTTATACATATATTTAATTTATATAATATTATGTTAGTAAAAATAATTATATTTTATATTAATAATATAAATTTTAAAAAATAATTATGTAAGTCATTTTATACTGTTAATTAATTAAAATTAAATTTTATTTTTAATTTATAATGTTATGGAGGGGATATCAGAAATGTTTGGATTTATTTTCATTTGACAGAGAAAACCCTAAACAGTAAAAACTGAACTAACCAAAACCTCGTTGGGATTTGAGAATTGGGGAAGGAGAAGAAACAACAATGGCAATGCTTCGTGTGACAAGCCCTAACGAGCTTCTCTACCGCAATGCACACTCTTCTTCACCGCGCCTTCCTCTTCAACCTAGAACAACAACCATACTAACACACCCAAAACGCTTCACTCGTCGTCGTTTCGGGTCTGTGAGGTGCTCCTATGCTTTTGTGGATAACGCAAAGATTAAAGTTGTTGGAATCGGCGGTGGCGGCAACAATGCTGTTAATCGCATGATCGGTAGTGGTTTACATGTGCGCTTTCCTCTCTTCAATTCAATTCAATTCAATTCGCTTATGGATTGCTCTTAAGCTTGTAGTTCAATTGTGTATCATGCTAGCTGTGTAAATGTGTTATTTTGCTACGTTTTAGGGTTGTGATTTAGCTAGTGGCATTGTTCATTAAGCTAGTGTTGAATTGTGCTACTTTTTTTTAATATACAATCAGGGTGTGGACTTCTATGCAATAAACACTGATGCTCAAGCATTGTTACATTCTTCTGCTGAGAACCCTATTCAAATTGGTGAACTTCTGACTCGTGGATTAGGTCAGGCACTTTCATCCTTGTATGCATATATTGTGGCTGTGGTGTGTATTTGTGATTTATTTGTGTAGCTGTAGCTGTACCTTCTCTCCAATTTCGTTGTTAGTTTTCAGTTGAGGAAATTCAGGGGAATGTGTGTGTGTGGCATTGTGTTCAAATTGGTGAAATCCACTTGCAAGAGATGCAGGTACTGGTGGGAATCCGCTCTTGGGGGAGCAAGCTGCAGAAGAATCGAAAGAAGCTATTGCTAGTGCTCTTAAGGGATCGGATTTGGTGTTCATAACGGCCGGGATGGGTGGGGGCACGGGTTCTGGTGCTGCCCCGGTTGTGGCCCAAATATCCAAAGAGGCTGGTTACTTGACTGTAGGTGTCGTTACCTATCCCTTCAGTTTCGAAGGACGCAAAAGATCCTTGCAGGCAGGTGCCGCTTCTTTCCTTACTAGAGAGAGAGCATGATTACTGCACTATATAAAAGCTACTAATAGTTTCACCTAAACCAAATCGGTCTTTTCTTTTCATTGAATACACACATGCAGTTTATTTTATTGTTACATAGTTTGTTATGTGAATTCCAGAATGTTATGTGAAATCTAAAATGATCATCTAGTTTTGATTCGGTTTTTCTTCAGGCACTTGAAGCCATTGAAAGGCTGCAGAAAAATGTTGATACGCTTATTGTTATTCCAAATGATCGTTTGCTTGACATTGCTGATGAGCAGACAGCTCTTCAGGATGCTTTCCATCTTGCTGATGATGTTTTACGTCAAGGGGTACAGGGAATATCAGACATCATTACAGTGAGTTTATTTGCAAATTGCAAACTGCGATTCTTCTTTTCTTTCCTTTTTGCCATGGGAGATCCTGTTAACTGTTGTGCCTTCTAGTAGATACCTGGACTTGTGAATGTGGATTTTGCTGATGTGAAGGCAGTAATGAAGGACTCTGGAACTGCAATGCTTGGAGTCGGTGTTTCCTCTGGTAAAAACCGAGCAGAAGAAGCAGCAGAACAGGCTACTTTGGCTCCTTTAATCGGTTCATCTATTCAGTCAGCTACTGGAGTGGTATATAATATTACAGGAGGAAGGGACATAACCCTGCAGGAAGTGAATAGGGTGTCTCAGGTATTTCAGGATCTTATCACTTTTGCTTAATGAACACACTTTTTTTTTTTAATACAATTTGATCTTGTGAACTAGTTGCAAGCATAATCTTCGAAGAGTAAATTTGAAACAAATTAAACTTAAGGAGTAATTTTGAACAATTTCAAGAGTGTTGGGGACAACAAGCATATTTCATCCGATACTTTTTTATCCTCCAATATACCCTTGAATCTTGTGGATTAGTTGTTTTGAGGTCGTCTTGAGTGCTAAGATTTTATTGTCTTGATACTTCCATTTCATTCTTTTGACAGCATTGAAACATTAGTTAATCCTCCCCCTTTTTTATTTGCTTATCTACGTTGTCAAAAAACTTCTAATTTTTATAGGTGGTGACAAGTTTGGCTGATCCTTCTGCAAATATTATTTTTGGAGCTGTTGTTGATGATCGCTACACCGGGGAGATTCATGTGACTATCATCGCAACTGGCTTCTCGCAGTCCTTTCAGAAGAAGCTACTGACAGATCCAAGGGCTGCAAAGCTGCTTGACAAAGTGGTTGAGGGCCAAGAAAGCAAGACAAGGTCTTCTCCCCTCAAGTCTTCAAATTCACCTTCAACAGTTGAATCTAGAGCATCTCCAAGAAAGCTCTTCTTTTAGATGCTTGAGTTTGTTTTACTATTTTCAAATTTTGTAAGTGTTAAATATATTGTAGTCATTCATCTGTGTAATCACTCCGAACCTTGATTGATTTATATTTTGTAGAGCTATCATTCTCCTTAATGGTCACCAGTCTTTACAAGTATATATCTTTTACATGCTTATTTAATTATGAAGCATGGTATATCCTAACTTCTAGCTATGTGTAATTTATATAGCTGCATTTTAATGTGACCACATTAAATTACCATGAAGAAATTCCTCCTTAAATTAAAATAAAGCAATATTGTATAATCCGTAATAACCTCAAAAGCAAACTAACGACGCAGCCACTAATTCCACATCATTGGCAAAGCACCAAGAGAAATAATGAAACTCGAGTATGATATATTTTTCAATGCACACTTGTATACACAACATTTGCCCAAAAGAAACTTTGATGTGTTTGGGTATTTTCACAATTACAAATGAACGAGCAAAATCCAAATGACAAGAAGCAAACCCACAATGCCAACCACTGATAAAAGTAAGCACCAGCAGGAGCAACCACCCTTGGTTCGTTTATTTACAATTGACAATTTCTTCTGCACCCACTGTTTTCACCCAAAAAAAAAAGAGTTGTAAGAGAGCGACAAGAACAATATTAACGGAGTTTCGCTTTGGGTAGACTAAACAAGAGATTTGGTCTAAACTCTAAAGAAAAGTTATGGGTGTTACCCTCATCCGAGAATTTGTAACATCTACATGTTGGTCCAAGTCATCCTGTCCAGCGAAAAAAGAGCAAGGATTCAATTCAGAAGAGACACAAAAATGAACCACAAAAAAGGGGATAAATTCATTCAAGAAGGTAATATACAATAAGTCTAGTGTGTAGATCCAACTCTTCATTGACAGCAAGTGCAATATGTTTGGTGCTTAGTACAGTCTCCTCCAATTTTGCAAGGCCATTGTCTTGTTCTGCTCTAACAGCAATGCATATCAGGAATCCCAAGTATAGACTATAAGCAGTATGTTTTAAAGTAATCAACTAAAATCAAGTGACCTTTCATAATTTGCCGTTGAAATCCAACAAGTTGGTTGTTGTCCAGGCCAGTTGTTCTGCTCATGGCATCTGGCTTTGTTTCTGGCCCAAGCAAAAGGTCTCTATTTTCAAAGTTTGACATGTTCAAAGTGGAAGCCATTTGGTTAACTTTAGATCTCAAATTTGCAATCATATCCTTGCGGCGATTCATCTCCTTCTCAGATCTATGTCATTGACATGAAAAGAACTTCACAAAACAATAATACAATTTTACAGCCGAAGAGACGATGCTGATTCTTCCACAATGATAGAACTGGTTCAGAATTCACAAAGACCTAGAATGGAATTACAAGATAGAAAGGATACTCAGTTAATCTATTCCGACACTCCTTTCCCTCTACTCTAACCTTTCTCTCTATACTAATGCCTACTACTAACTCCTAACCAGACATGGGCACAATATCATATCATATCACATTCTCTTTTGTGGAACCAAAGGTATCCTCCTAATGAGGCAATCTTATTTGAGCACTAGAGATCCCATAAAGGACACAGCTCTCCCAACACCGTTATCTAGCACTCCAACCAACCAGGTGTCATTGTGTTGGTTAAATTATTTTTTAATCAATAGTTGCGAACCAAAATTCAAACCCACGACACAAGGAACAATAACCATACTCTGCTAGCACCAGGCTATATTGATTCGCAATGTTATCACATTATTAACATATATAATATATATGCCCTTCCTGCTAATATCACGGAACCATAGAGTTCAGTATTACACCTCTCAAGATGAATACAACTTATTGGGATCTAGATAATTCTTCATTAAATCTAGTTCCTGATGCATGGTCTTGTGGTGTGCATACTGCATAGTGCTCCAAGTGCTAGTTGCCCTATTGTGACAGCATATGTTTCCATTTTCAATCAGCATATATAATCATCAAGAAGTAAACACTCACATAGCTTGTTTTGCAGGAAGCTTAGACAAAAGGGATTGCAAGCTATCAAGTCTGGTCCCCAATATTGTAATCTTCCTTCTTATAGCAGATGTGTGACGCTGGGTTTCAGGCCCGGACGACGGAACCGAGTTCCGCCCGGACATCATGGCTGTAATATCATCACCAAGTTTCACCGCTTCATTGTATTCCTTCACCCATGAGTCTAAAGCAGATGCCATTAGCCTGAAACAACATAACAATAAACCCAACTTACATAATCACCAAACAAACATGGGGAATTAACAAACATCAATGATCAACAAAACTTAATAATAACAATAACGACAGATTAGAGAAGAATTTCACAAAGAATCCATTCAGCTCATGATCAAAGAAGTAAATCATACTGTTAATGCACAATTTTCACCAATCAAGGGATATCAATAAAATCAACCACTAAGAACCCATTCAGCTCATGATCAAAGAAGTAATCATACTGTTACTACCCAAAATTTTAACCAACCAAGGTGTATCAATAAAATCAACCACCACAGAAAATGCCAAAAGTTAACTTAAAAAAAAAAAAACCCAGAATTCGCATACAGCAATAAAGCTTATACACAAAATATAACAATTCTCAGAAGATGAACATAGAAAGGAAAGAATCAGATTACAGTCGAGAAGGCGAATTGCGATGGCAATGGGAAATAATTGAAAGTTCGAAACCGGAGCAGAAATTAAATGTACCTTTTTTAGGGGAAATTAGCAATTAGGTCCAAAAAGGATGAAAATTGGGATGATGGATACGACGTCGTTTTAGGAACGAATGGTGATGGATGAAAGGTAACGTACGGAGCCTCCTGGCTCAACGTCGTTTACCGAAGGAGCCTCCAATGGCTTCCCAATAATTATTCCAGTAATATTTGAAATAGTTTGCAAAAGTTTTTACTCCATACTTATATAAGTATTAAAACTTTTAAAATTTTAGATTTTGAATAAATTTTTTATATTTAACATTTTAAAAAATATGTATAATTTGATAAAAGTTTTTTTTTTGTGATTTTAGTTAAATTTACAGTTTTATTAAATGAAACTAGCAATATAAATCATTTTTACCCTTTTTTTTTCCTTTGAAACAAATTCATTTTTAGTTTTTTACCTTATGAATGCATATATAAAAGGAAGCTTGACAATAGATGCAGAACTTCATTTATTTTAGTTTTAACCCCTATTAACATAAGGTAAGGTCGGTAAGCAATAGCATAAAGGGAAATAGATGAAATTACAAAAATCAAGTGACTGATTTGCAAAAAAGGGAGAAAAGACAAAAGAGTTTGAAGTGGAAGAAGAAGCACAAACACTTCCATAGTGAGTGATAGAGATTGAGTTCTCCTCCTTCCTCGACCAGAAGGAAGAAGAAGAAGATTCTAGAGAGAGAGAGAGAGAGAGAGAGAATCGATGTCAGACCTAGACAGGCAAATAGAGCAGCTGAAGAAATGCGAACCTCTCAAAGAGTCTGAAGTGAAGGCTCTCTGCCTCAAAGCCATGGAAATCCTCGTCGAAGAGAGCAACGTTCAACGCGTCGACGCCCCCGTCACCGTCAGTTCTCAACCCTAAACCTCCCTCTCTCCCTCTCTTGCATAAAAATTTGTTATTGTTCACTCAACTCATTTCTCCTTTTCTTCAATTTCTAGATTCAACGTTCCATTTGGATTTTTCTATTTTGCTAATTTCGGCTGAAACTGAACAAAACGTGCCTGAAATCTTTTCCATTTCAGTTTTTTGGGGGATAGAAGAAAAATATTTCAAGTTGGGAGCTTTATCTAGGGCTTAGTATTTATTGGGAATTCGATAGACTTTGTGCTTTTTTTTCCCCCTTTTCTGAGTGAAATTTGTTGAATTGCATGAGTAGGTTGAGGTAGGAGCTAGGGGACTGAGATAATTCGTATCAGATTTACAAAGTACTACATTGTATTGTGCATTTTCTAATCTCAAAGTAATTTTCAAAGGTTTTTTAGGAATTAGGTAAGTATGAAGTGCATGGCATACAGTGTTCTCTACTTGATAATAATGGAACTGCGGTTTATGTTCTTGTTGCTTG
The DNA here is from genome assembly GCF_003086295.3 of Arachis hypogaea. Lineage (NCBI taxonomy): Eukaryota > Viridiplantae > Streptophyta > Magnoliopsida > Fabales > Fabaceae > Arachis > Arachis hypogaea. The sequence goes on from NC_092052.1 coordinate 2,374,882, forward strand.
TTTTTATAGCAAAGCAGATGTATTCAGTATGTTGGTAACAAGATTTGGATTTTGGTCTACTGCACTAATGACTCTTTAAGACTCTGCTTGTTATTTTTTTCCATGTAAACGTCTGATAAGCTGTTTTGGTTGCGTAGATATGCGGTGACATCCATGGTCAGTTTTATGACATGAAGGAGCTTTTCAAAGTAGGAGGTGATTGCCCCAAAACAAACTACCTGTTCCTTGGGGATTTTGTCGATAGAGGATTTTACTCAGTTGAAACATTTCTGCTTCTGCTGGCTCTTAAGGTGACTATATAATAATCTTACTAATCTTTTTTTTTTTTTTTTCTGGAGAAGTTAGAAGCATGCTGCATATTATTTTGGAGTCTCTTTCAATTGTTTCTGTTTTGTCAAGCTTTCTGTATGCATTGCATTAATGTTGAGTGTCGTAATAACAACTCAAAGATAAAAAATGTTTCAGTCAGTTTGCCATATGGATCTCAGAAAGGTGGCCTTTTTTTTCAGTAAGGGATTCCTAGCTTGTTTGTGGGTTTCTGAAACTCATGGCTATTTTAGGTTTTGTCATGCCAAATCATCTTTTCTCATTCTTTTTGTGTTCTTAATGATGTTCTTTTATTTGTTAATCATTTCTGTGACTAATTAATTACCTACTACCAGGTGAGGTATCCAGATCGGATAACACTCATTAGGGGGAACCATGAGAGCCGTCAGATCACACAGGTTTGTTTGTTATCCGTTTGGTAGAAAGAAAGAGATATTCCAAAAGCATATTAATATTTTTTGGGTTGTTTGTTTGGGGTGTTTTTTGTTTTCTGGAAACTGGAATTTGTGACTTCTGAATACTTATTTATTATCCACCGTTGACAGGTGTATGGATTTTATGATGAATGCCTTCGAAAATATGGTTCAGTCAATGTTTGGAGATATTGTACTGATATATTCGACTACTTAAGGTTTGTTAATATCTGATTCATCACAAGTTTTTATTCTTACAAATGACTTCCTGTGGTCAACAGAAAGCAAAATAGAGATATCCATATAAACATTACTTGATCCAAGTATTCCTTATGGGTTCCTTATCCAGAGATGTTGAAAGCCAAATTACTATAGAATTCCTGAAATGGTCTTTGATTGGACTTCTGCTTTTGTTATTCTTCAGTTAACATTTCAACTATGAAATTCATACTCAAATAATATATTGTGTTAAAAGTTTTAACCTGCTGAGTAAATATATTTCTTTCTATTTTAAGAGCCGAAAAGGGGTTTGGGTGGACTTGAGTTGGTTCAAAACTTAAAGTATGCTTTATTTAGTTTATCTTCAAATGTGTTATAAAAGGGAAAGGGTGTGGTTTTGAGAAAATAAGAAAAAATGTTTAGGTTGATGATTTGAAGAACTTTATGCTGATTAGTATGACATCCTGCCTAATGAAAAATATATGGAGCTAACACAATTTAAATTGCTTTTACTAAGTGCTTTCCTATGTTAACAAAACATTGCAGCTTGTCCGCCCTGATCGAAAACAGGATTTTCAGTGTCCATGGTGGTCTTTCTCCTCCCATTTCAACATTGGATCAGGTTAGAAATGCTTCCCTAATTACTTGTCTCTGAGGTATCAGATTTTACATCAGCAATTGTATATATTATTTCTTACATGTATCCAGATACGGACTATTGATCGGAAGCAAGAAGTACCCCATGATGGTGCCATGTGTGACCTCCTATGGTCTGACCCAGAAGATATCGTGGATGGATGGAGTCTAAGTCCTCGTGGTGCTGGGTTCTTATTTGGTGGTAGTGTTGTTACTTCTTTTAACCACTCCAATAACATTGACTATATATGCCGTGCTCATCAGTTGGTAATGGAAGGATATAAATGGATGTTTAATAACCAGATAGTTACTGTCTGGTCAGCTCCAAATTATTGCTACAGGTATATCATCAATTAAAATCTATTTATTTCCAACGGTTTGAATGTTTTCTGGTCTGAAAACTCATTTTTGTTCTTTGTTCCAGATGTGGTAATGTAGCTGCAATTCTGGAGTTGGATGGAAATCTTAATAAGCAGTTCCGGGTGTTTGATGCTGCTCCACAGGTTTGTAGCCAGATCTAATCATTCTTTATTTATATAAGCTCTAGTATATTGATACCTCGTAAAGCACTATAATTACTTTTGGTACAGTTCTATTAAAAATTAAATTAGTGTTTTCTCATCGTCCTTAACATTATTTGAGCACGAGTGAAAATCCATTTTGATTGAACGACGTTATAATGATATTTAGGTTCTTTTATCCCTTAGTTGTGTTCAATTTCTCAAGTTAGTTTTCATGTTTCTTTTTAATGGAATGTAGGAATCAAGAGGGGCACCTGCCAAGAAGCCAGCACCGGATTACTTCCTATGATGATGTTTTCCTTTTACGAAATGTTCTAAAGTTGCTCAAATTGATGAATGGTAAAGGGAGATGTACATCATGAAGGTTTTTTTTTTTTTCATCAGGGGAGAAACCAGTGGAGGACAATGATAATTTCAGGAGGCAGGAGTGTTAAAGCGTCATGAATTAGTCTGTAATTTTGCAATATATGGTTCTACCTTTGTTCATTCAGAAGCTGTGATGGACAAAGGAATAAACCGACAATGACATTTGGTTTATATCAAAACTTAATTAAGATGGGTTCGGATCGGATTAGGAAACACTTGGAGAGAACTTCTCATATAATTTGTGGAAAAAACCACCGAGTTTTGGTTGTTCCTTTGAGCTATAAAAAAGTGTGTCCTTCAATTTTTGTGGAGTATGTGTGTATATATATTAATGCCAAAAGAATATACACTTTGTTGGTGCTTGAATATTGAATCTAGCATTGTGGGAATTTAAATGTTTACTTGTCAAGTAAAAGAATACTTTTTCAACAGAAAATTGTTAGAGTATACACTATACAAAACCTAACCTTAAATTTATTATGAATCCTATTCCTAGGATGTGAAGTAACTTTAGTTAATACAAGTACAAAATGTAATAAAAGGAATGTGCATTTTATCGAGTCAAAAATCAAAACATGCTGAAAGGTAAAATAACAAGTCTCGTGGCGCTCGAGCTCTCATATTAAATAATGATAATAACCAATGTGCGAATTCCAACTCAATTTTATAATTGGCATACGAAATTAATGATAAATGACATGGCCAAAAAAACTCCAAAACTAACCAATTCTGCTAGTTCTCCAATTCAACCACAGTTCCTGAAACTCAAACTCCAACCACATATTCAACTTCCAATACTTCAACTTGCTCATACTAATCACCACTCCACTTTACACCACAATTGCATTTGTGTCTTGCATTACATGAAGATGCCTACCAACCCAAGAGGTGTACATATGATGACTTCTTTCTATTTTTATCATGTCTTCCCTCCCTACTAAATCATTGACACCAATTTTCAAAGTTAACATTGCCGTTATATTTTGAAACAAATCCTTTCTAGCCAAAACTTTGTTCCTGAAGAAGCGCTACTTTCAGTTTCTCTCCTTCTTGCCTTGTAGCCAATCAACCCTGATTTATCCTCACTATATGCTTCTCATCCAAACTCTCTTCTTCCAATAAAATTGTATCACCATTTCAATGTCACTCAATACCACTCCTCCGCTAAAATTTTGCAGACACTGATCCCCCATAAAGCAAATAATGCTCCATTAGCTAATACATTTCTGCCCCCAAAAAAATGAAGAGAAAACAAAAAGAAAAAGAAAAAAGAGAAAAGAAAAACACCCATTATTACTACATTGAAACTATCATTACCTTCATTGAAACCATTTTACAGTACTGTTGGTTGCTATTTGTTATCACCCCATTCTTGCCTTGAAGTTTTCCTTTGTCCTGTATTCAATGTGTATGTTCTGAAATAATTAGTCCATGCATTTTGCCTTATTCCTTCAAAATCTTTGTTTCCACTTATCTCTTCTATCCAACTATTTTTTACCATTTGTTTATTTTCTATAATTATCATCATCTCCTCTACACTAGCATGTGGTTCTTCCAACCTAAACTTTATCGCGTCTTAGTTTATAAGCATTATATTTGAAGTCAATATAATATACAAACATGATAAACCTCTCATTGTTCAGGATTCCACAAGAGATCGATGCAGCAGCAACAACACCGTTGTGGTAGTTACAAACAAAATCTAAATCATATAAGACACAAATTACACCATATAAAACAAGTCTATGACTCAAGCTGAGCATACCACACTCCTTGGATCTTAACATCCTTTGGAGCTTTGGCACCCAAATCAGTGTCTGATGGCTGAATGCTCTCAAACACACCAATAACCTCTCCGGTCTCTGGCTTGCTCTGCGTCACGCTCAACGTGATCTTCCCTTTGGATGATGATGCACTCTTGTTGTTCTCCTTAGCGAGTTCTTCCTCGTCTCCTCTTCCACCGGCCGGCAATGCTACTGCATTGTCATACCCGGTGGAAGCACCTCTTCCCTTGGGGTCCAAGAAAGAGCTGCCACGGTAAGATGGCACCAAAAACTCTCCGCCAAAGTTGTCTGGTTTCCCTGATGCCACCAACTGCTTGATGGTGAAGAGGAACGGCACGCGCTCTCCTCCCGGGAGCTGAACAGTCACTGCAGCGTAGTCAATGCCGTCCTTCTCCTCAAATTTCACGGTGCCATCAGAGGACACCTCGAAGGGTCCCTCAATCTCGTCGAGGGTGTAGGTAAGACGTGTCATGAGTTTGGTGTTTTGGAATTCCAAAGGAGAATTCTTGGTGACACCCTCTGCCTTGACAGTGAAGGAAGTGGGCTCAAGACAGAATTTCTTGGCATTGTACTTGCCTGGCTTGAAGGCAAATGATTCCACTCCGCCTTCGATTGTTGGGCACTGGTTCGCGGTTCCTGTCCCCTTCACTTCCAAGTATGTCTTACTCTGGATTTCATCATAGGTTAATCTCTTTGGAACACCTTCTGCACTTGCTCCCTTCACAACAAAAAAATTATAATGACTAAGATCATGATGCCAATTCAACAAATTAACCTATTGAGGCGTATCGAATGGAAATATAGAACTGTCACATTAATTCAAGTTCGACGGTATATTATTATATATTTATTCAGATTCACTCCTAGAAAATTACAAAATAAATAAACATGAGTAAAAGTATTGAAGAATAAAAAGATTGAAGCAAAGAAGAGACATACAGAAACAACGAGAGCAGAGGTGGCAAGGGCGAATCCTGCAACTTTGGTGGCCTCAACACATTTGAGAGCCAAGTCCTTGAGATCAGTGTGAAGAGAGCAAGTGAGTTTGGAGGCAGCGGGTTCCAAACCGAAGGCTTTTGAGAGGGAGTGAGTGGGCTTCAGGGAAAGAGTGTTGGGGCGGCCATTGATGCCCAGCTTGGGGGATTGCATGAGTGTAGCCGCCGCTTGAAGTGACGCTGCCATTGTTAGTTGGTTCTATCTCTGTTGAAGGTTGTTTGTGTTTGAGTTTTTAGCGTTTTTGTGTGTTAGTGGAGAATGGAGAAGCCAGTATTATTTGGTGGCTATGGTTGTGAGTAAGATTTTCTATAGGATAAGGTCATCTCCTATTGGTTCCTTCAAGCTAATGTAATACGTAGGATGCTGCTTCTAAATATTATTAAATACCATGGTTTTCAATTTTCACCAACTTATACTATTGCTTATTGATTTAACCACGAGTTACTCGTTAAAAGTGATTGACTTTATCTTGCATAAATTAAAAATATAAAATAATTAAAATTTAAAAAATATATTTTTTATTAGTATTTTAAAAATAATTAAACCATTTTAAAATAATATAAAATAAAAATAATAAATATTTTATTATTTTTTATCATAAATATTTTTATTTTATTTTTATATTAAAATAATTATTATTTTTAAATTTTAATAATTTATTAATTACTTTATACCTATTATATACTACAAGTATTTATTAAAAAAATAATATTAATAGATACTAATATATCCATTATAACTTGGTTATAAACGTTATAGATCGGTTATCAATGACAAACATCAAAGCTATATTAAAATACTCTATAATGCCTTTATTTTTCGTTAAGGGAAATCAATCGGTTAAACCACTATTGATACTTGTCCCAAATATAAAAAAGGAGGTTAAAACTGATCTAGATATTATAAGAACCAATAATTAATTACTCATATACTAACTTGAGCATCATAGTACTTTTTGTAGGTGTCCATTCTTTTTGTACTCTTGATGCTGAGGTATAACTCATCCCAACGAAAGACTAAAAGATAATCCTCGCAGGACAAGCTATACCACAACCAACCTTCACAATAATAATTGGTGCCCACCCTGGGCCAAAGATTTAAAACTTTTTCTTTAGATTCCAGAACTTTCATATTTGCCTATGGCTAATCGACTTTCTCTAATGTCCTCCAAGCTTCTTCGGATGGTAATGGAATTACAACAGACTAATTAGCCCATGACGGAAGAAAATCAAAGAATGACAAATCAAATAACTGATCCTACCAATGCTCAAATAACTCATAATGATGATTGCTATAAACAATAAGACGATGCGAGAACAAATTCTGATCCAACTCTTGTTTTTAAAATTCAGGAACCAGAGGAGGATCAACCAGCCAATAAAAAAGCTGAATTGGAGACCAATTGGTCCATTCACCGCAGATGTCATAAATTTCTAATTATCCAAAAACTTTGCATTACCAATAACTTTAACTCCTTATGATGACTTAGGAGATCCGAAAAAATACGTCAAAAAATTTCATTCTCCAATCCTGTTTTATATTGTTATTTTTTTACTTTTTTAGATGACCCTACATTTGATTAGTTTTAGTTTTAGTCTTTTCCTATAGAATCTATTTCACGTTTTCAGGAGTTGCCAAACTATTTGAAGATCAGTTTGTTGCATCTTCTATTTATTTGCATAATTATCTAAACACAGCTTCCCTGATTTTTCTTCAACATAAATCCTAAAATGTGACGCAAGGTGTAAAATCATCTATTATCAGCATCCAACAACTCTGTCTTATTTTGTTATGATCCAGTTGATTAGACCTTCCGTCGCATTTTTAATTTCTAAAATCTGGCTTCTACTTCCACTTCCACGTTGACTGTTGTTGCAATGCTAATAGGGTAAAGACTTTTACAAACCAAACGAAGTAAAATGAGATATCTAAAGACATACTCCATGATATAGAACCTCTTCAAAAAAAAAAAGAATTACCAGCTACTAGTGCAAAGGAGAAGATACATAGTTGATGATGTAAAAGACTTGTAAATAACAAGTTTAAGCAAAATTTAGATAATTTAAGGAAAGATTTTAGGATCCTTCTCTGTAATTGAATAAGACAAACTGTTATAGTATACACTATATAAAACCTTTTTCTTAAATTTATAATGAATCCTATTCCATAACAAGTCTCGTGGCACTCGAGCTTTCATATTAAATAATCATAATAACCAATGTGCGAATTCCAACTCAATTTTATAATTGGCATACGAAATTAATAATAAATGATATGGCCAAAAAACACTCCCTAGTTCTCCAATTCAACCACATTTCCAGTTCCTGAAACTCAAACTCCAACAACATATTCAAATTCAACTTCCAAAAATAGTAAGAAAACTCCTCCTTCTGAAATCTTCTACCATATGGGGTGTCCTCAAGTTTTCATCTTTCTCTATGTAGGATAAACTTAGAAAAAATACACAGCATGTTTTTCAAGATTCAATAGCTTAAGCCTGTTACTAAGAATTTGACTGATTCGATTCGAGAAACTGTAGCTGCCTCTACCATCACAAGCTTTGTGAAATCCATGGCTCCATCACTTCTCTTCCTTCTTATATCACTTCTCTTCATTCAAAGCAGTGGTGATCTCCAACAACACAATGAAGAGGGTCACATCTCTGTGATGATATCTGATAAGGGTCTTGACTTTGCCAAGGATTTGCTGATAGACAAAGCTATTGCCTCCATTGTTATGTCTCAGCTTCCAGAGATTGAGAAGTCAGTGCAAGTTCCACTTGTTGGAAAAGCAAAAGTGGTTCTTTCTGAGATCACAATCAAAGATATCCAAATAAACTCTTCAACGGTTGAGACTGGAGATTCAGGAATTGTTGTGGTAGTTTCTGGTGCCACTGCAAACTTGAACATGAATTGGAGGTATAGTTGTAGCAGTTGGTTAGTCCCAATTGGAATCTCTGATAGTGGAACTGCCACTGTTAAGGTATGAAGCTACAATGTTATTATTCATGGTAGTCATGTTTATACTTCTTGATTACCCTTTTTATCCTTTTGGCTAAAGTTGCACCTTTTTGTTCTCATGACCCATAATTTAGTAATTTACATAGTTTTATTGAAGAGTAAGAGAAATGAATTTCAGTATCTGTTAGGCAAAAGTTCTGAGATAATTTAATGCATCTAAGGTTATAAGTTTCATGTTCAATCTGTATATCCCTCACTCAGTTTGGTTGTGCTTTGTTTGGAAGGTTAAAGATCTGGAAGTGGGGCTTACAGTAAATTTAAGGAACCAAGGAGGAACTCTTAAGTTAATTCTATTAGATTATGGATGTAATGTTGGAGATATCTCTATAAAGTTGAATGGTGGAGCAGCATGGCTTTACCAAGTGTAAGAAATAGTCCCAAGCAATGTGTTATTTCGAGTTAAGCCTCAAAGTGATCCCTCAAATTCGCCGCGTGTACTAAGATAGTCCCTGAGATCCCAATTGCACTAATTACGTTCTTGAGATCAGCAAAAATATATCATGTTAGTCCCTCAATTTTTTTCCATTCGTCACGCTATTATGGACTAACGTGGTGCACTTTTGCCAATCTTATGGACATAATCGGTGTAATTAGGATTTCGGAGACTATTTTAGGTACACATAACCAATCTCAAATACCACTTTAGGACCTCACATGCTTATTCTCCTATGACAATGCTTCTTTGCCAATAATTTCTTTTATGCTTTAATTGCAGTTTAGTGGATGCTTTTGAAGGAAACATAGCTTCTTCAGTTGAAGATGCCATTTCAAAGAAAATAAGAGAAGGGATATCAACACTTGACAACTTATTGCAGTCTCTTCCACAGACAATCTCAATTGACCAAACTGCTGTTCTAAATGTTTCTTTTGTGGACAATCCTGTGCTGAGTAACTCTTCCATTGAAGTTGAAATCAATGGTTTGTTCATAGGGACAAACAAAGTTTTAGTACCTCGAAGTAGCCTCAACAGATTGGAGACTTCAACTTCTTGTGGAGGATCACCAAAGATGATCAAGATTTCAATACATGAAGATGTTTTCAACTCTGCTTCCTCTGTTTACTTCACAGTAAGTTTCTTATTCTATTCTTTCTTGCATGTTCCATGTTTAATCTTGGATTTCTTTTGTGCAGGCAGATAGTATGCAATGGATTCTTGATGAGTTACCTGATCAGAATCTTTTGAACACTGCTGAATGGAGATTCATAGTTCCACAATTGTTCAAGCAATATCCAAATGATGACATGAATCTCAATATCTCTGTATCCTCTGCACCGGTAATACAAGTAACTAACCAAGATATCAAAGCAACCATTAACTTAGACATCATAATTGATGTTCTTGAATCCGGTCAAGTGATACCTGTTGCATGCATCTCAGTGGTATGTTTGAATCAAGTTCCAGAAGTTAAAAGCTCTACATTCTGATTAAGATAAATTAAACTCAAACTATGTTTGTTTGGTGCAGGATATTAGTGCTTCTTTTGCTGCAGAAATCATAGGAAACAATGTTACTGGTAAACTCAAATTGATAAAGTTTTCAACAAACTTGAAGTGGAGCAAAATTGGAAAACTACACATGCAACTGATTCAGGTAAAATCAGAACAAATGCATTAGTCTTTTCAACTTGCATCTTTGTATTTTGACATTGTGAATTCTTTCAGTCCCTGACATCAAGTGTCCTCAAAACTGTCATCATACCATACCTTAACTCACAACTTAAGAGGGGAATTGAATTGCCAATTCTTGATGGTTTCGCCGTCAGTAATGCGCGAATCGCGTATGCTCAGCCGTGGATTGAATTGTGCAGTGATGTTTCCTTCTCAGGAGACTCATATCTGATGCTGCTGCCAGCTTCAGTATCATAAAACTGAATACTGTTCTAAGATATTTGTCAAGTGTTGTATTCTTGTGATATCAGAGAATGAAAGATTGAATAAAAAATTAAAGGTAGCTACTCACACGTCTTCATGTGAAGATGATAACTAAGATGTCGACATGTATTATGTTAAGAAGTTTAGTTAAACATGTCAGATTATATAACATTTTTAGATATTATCTTTACAGCAAGATTCCTTTGTAAGATTCTTGTATTAGTGTGTATTACATGTTCAATGTATCATTGAATGTGATCTTTTTGAAAATCATGATGATCTGAAGAATTTGCAAAAAAAAAAAAAAAACAAATATCCTAATTGGGATGCATATACACTAGTGTTTTATGAATATTAGTAATGTACCATACTTATTTTTCTGGTAGTGGCAAATATTATTTTAATTTTAGCTATAAACTTTGTGTTCTGTTCTCTAGAATGGCAAATATTAGTAATGATGTCTCAGGCACTTAGATTAGATGTAATCTTGGGATATTTTTGCACGAGGAGTTAGGTTAAGATGCATAGAAATTTAAGATTTTTTAAGTGCCAAACTAGTACGAGTAAATTGCATGTGAACTTTTTAAGGTTTAACTCCTTTGATTGCAAATACAGGAAAAAGGAATAAAAAATTCCGAAGTATTTTACAAACTCTTATTTTAACATATTTGGTAAATTTTAATAATAAAAATAAATACAGTAAAAAAATAAAAAAATCTTTTTAAAAAGATACGATTTATATTTTTTTAAAGATTTAAAAAAAAATGTTCACCTAATAAATAAATAAATAATTTTATATATTGTTATATCCAAATATAATTGATAAATAAAAAAAATTTATATAAAATATTTAAACATAAAATTATTTTTAATTTTTTAAAATATAATTGATAAAAAAAATTTATATAAAACATTTAAACAATATATGTCAAAAATTTAATCTAATAAAAAAATTATAAATAATTATATCTCTAACCATAATAAAAATAACTAATATTTTACATGAAAAAAAATACATTTAACCCTCTTAGTTCTCTTAAATGATTACATTTTTTTAAGCCAATGAGTTATAGCTCAAATAACATAGTCTTTCCATACTCAATTAAGAGGTTGCGGGTTTGAGTTTCCTATCTTTTGGTAAAAAAAAAATAATTGCATTTTTAATCTTTTATCCATTTTGATTTTATAGATTATGACTTCATATAATAACCTCTATTACTAAAAGTAATTTATTTTCCTATTAATACTTGTTATTATCGATTCCTAGATTATTGTAATACGGACTAAATTTTCATTTATTGTGTCACAATAATAAAAAACCCTAGGAACGAGTCGAGTTGGGAACTCAACGAGTTATTATTTATTTGCGTTAATATTTTAATTTGCGAAGAAAGAAGCAGAAAAATTGTGCGTCCCTGAATCTGAAGCCACCGCAAGCCCCGAATGGTATCACCGCTGTTACGAACTGACTCACTATCACTAACCCAACCTTCGCTAATTACACAAACACCAATTTAACACCCAAATCAAATTCTCAATTATTACCCGCCAAAACAACCACCCACCAATTTTATCTTCCCCTTTCTCAATTCTCTTCTCTTCTCTCTTTTTGTTTAATTTAATTTTATTTTATTTTTCAAATCTCTTCTCTTTTCTTCTTCTCCCTCTCTTTCTTTCTTTCTCTCTTTAGGGTTTTCTAATTACACCCTCTCTCTCCCTCCAACGACGTCGTTCCCCGCATGGAAACGACGTCGCACGCGGACCTCCACCAACCACCGCTCACTCCTGCCTCCAATCTCCCCGTCGAGAACGGCGGACCTCGGGAATCACACCATGACGATGACCGCTGCGCCAAGAAGCCTAAGCTCGAGGAACATGTTGACGATGGTGGTGGTGGTGGTGCTGGAGGAGGAGGAGGGGAATTGAAGAGAGTGGCGGAGATTGTGCTTGTTTTGTCGACGATGGCGACGATGCGGGCGGGTCGGAAACCTACCGACGTGGAGGTGGAGCTTATGAGGGAGGCTCGGAGCAAGCTCGCCGAACTCTGCGTAGGGCTCGCGCCGAAGGATATCGTTGGGAGGGAAGCGATTGGGACGGTGATTGAGGATCTTGGATTGAACGGCAGGGTTAGGGATCAGAGGTTAGGGTTTCGAACTCCAAAGATGTCAATTGCTGAGAGGTATACGCATGCTAAGTGGAAGGTAAACAACCAAAGCATTTCGATTTTTTTTTTCTTATTTATTCAGGAAATTTATTATTATTATTTGAAAATTTTGGAGGCTGTGTGTTGTATAGTGATTGTTGTGAATAATTGCTGCTTGTGAACCTTGTTTTGATTGATGTACGGATGTGGTGGTGTGTGCGTTTCAGTTGTTGCAAATTCTCAGGATTTAAGATAAGCATAGGGGATAAGAATTTTGGGTTTTGGTGTTTAGTGGTGCAAAATCCACTTCCTGCCTAGGTGCTTATGAGATTGTTAGCATTGCTTAATGGAGAGGATTCTTTAGGAGGAATTTAATGTCTACTAATGAGCTTTAATTGCTTGAGTATTGGGCTATTTTATGTTGTCAAATTGATCTTATCTTAAACTTCCTTACTGGTTTGGAACTGAATTTAATTAATCGGTTTTGCTATCGAAAATTAGAAGGCGTTACGTGAAAAATATAGTTTCGACATTTTTTTATAGAATTTAATTTTGATGCATTGTGTAGTTTTACACGTGCATCCAATGATGTAACACCACATCAAGAAAAATCACTAACTTTTACATTGACCGCGTGAATATGATTGCACGTCTGTGTAAAATCACTGTTAGCATCAAAATTAAACTCTTTTTTATATATTAAATGTGTTCTTTTATTCCGTAACATGTAGTGAAACCATTGTTTATTTACTTTCAAATGCTATTGATGATAATAAATACAATGAAGCTGAATCAATTCTTTTGATGACTTCCCCCCTTCATTTCCTCTTTTCTCAACTATTGTTTTATGTTCTTAGATGGAAGAAGCAAAGAGGTATGCTGCACCTTCTACAACGTACACATCTCAGCCTGTGCAACCAAGTACCAGTGTAACAGCTGACAACCGTGTGGCTCCACATGGTGTTCGTGTGTTTGCACCTGATAATTCAAGCCACATAGCGATCCCTTCTTCGGCAACAACGGTGTCTATTCCTTCTCATGTTTCTGCAGGATCGTCTTCTACGTCGCAATATCAGTCGACTAGCAATGAAGTAAGACCACCTATGGTTTCTGGTGCAATACCTAGCACTCATCTCGGGAGAAATTCATCTCCGATGGTAGTGCCTAAACTTGAAAACCCACAGGTCAGAGCTGATGGAGGATCAAATGGATCTTCTTATGTGCTTAGTATACCAGGTAATATACTGTCCATTAAAGTTTGTATGTACCTACATGCATATGTTGAGTTGTGTTACCAATTGATCAATGACTAGTAGTTCAATCTGTTTTTCATTGTTTATGGAGTGAATGACCATACTCACTTGGAATTTTTTCTCCCCTTGCATGTAGCAAATTCATCAGCAAACCAACCTTTGGCAAATGCTCCACCATGGTCAATACAGACTCAATCTGCGTCGTTAGCTAGAACAGCATTGGAAAACAAGGTGCCTGCTCATAACACTGTCAAGGTACAAGGAACAAGTGATGTAGCTGCTTCAAGGGCAGGTTCACAAATAACAGCAGATCAGAGCTTTAGGCCATTTATTACTCAAACAGCACCTGTAAACTTGTCTACTATGCAACAGTCTTTCCAGGGTATGAACGTTGCTCAGCCTCCTTCAATTCCTACTCATGCTGAAATTGCAAAGATTGTCCAGAAATTGTTACAACCAAAGCTTCCTGAGCATCCGACATGGACTCCTCCATCAAGGGATTATATGAATAAGGCTTTGACTTGTCAGGTGTGTGAACTCACTGTCAATGAGGTTGATACTGTGCTTCTCTGTGATGCTTGTGAAAAGGGATATCACTTGAAGTGTTTGCAGCCCTCGGTTTTAAGAGGAATTCATAATAGAGTGGATTGGCATTGCATGAGGTGTTTGAATTTAAGCGGTGGAAAGCCTATACCTCCAAAATATGGTCGTGTCATGAGATCATCAAACACACCACCGAAATTGCCCACTACGGTTGGAGTTCAGCAACCTTCTGAGAAGAAAACAGGGAGCTTAGATCCAAAGGTCAGCCAGCAGAATTTAACAACAAATGGGAGCACTGTTCCAATAGTTGCTACCAGCAATGTCAAAGTTGAGTCGCCATCTGATTCAAAGACTCCTGGTACAAAGGATATACATGGTACCGGATCATCCAACACGGAACATATTGATCAGAAGCCTGACCCAAACATCTCTATGAAATCCCTTAATGCAGCTTCTGTTCCTTCCGTTGACTTTCCTGGTGAAAGTTCTGCTCAACAAATTAATCCTGAGCCTTCAACCTGTAAAGAGAGTTCAACCTCTAAAGAGTGTTTCGATTCCAAGACCCTTCCTAAATTATCTGAGCCAGGTGAATGTGACAATTTGCAATCATCACAAGACTTTCAAGCTGAGCAGAAAGTGTCACAGGGCAATGCTGTAGTATTATCGGATAAAAAAGTTGACAGTAGTTTAATGAGTAATGAACAAAAGGAATCACAATCAGGAGAAAGCTCAACTTATGATACCAAGCGAGATGGCCAAGATGTTGCACTAGCAAACTTTGATGGGAGTTCTGGAACTAATGCTGAAGTTAGACAACACTGTGCGTTATCTTCAGATAGCTCGCAAGCTGTAGAATGGATTGGTGATGTTATACACATTGTTGATGAGAAAAAGTTTTACAAATCTTGCTGTGTTGATGGAGTAACCTATAGGCTTCATAGTCATGCTCTTCTCCCATCTGGCCATGGCAAATTAGCACCTTCTAAACTTCAGGTAAGCAAATCATCTTGCTTCCCACTTGAGTCTAGCATTTGGTTACATGATACCTCTAAAAATTTACTATGAAATCACAAAGCTTTTGTGATTTCTTCCAAAAACATGTTTTGGGTGTACTCTAAAGTAAAAGGTATATAGGTTTGAACCCTTGTGTGAAATAGTTGTTTTAGTTTATAAATTATAAACCTTTAACAAAGTGATGTGTTCAATTTTATTTTCAGTCTATGTGGGAAGACTGCAAAACTGGGTTAAAGTGGGTTAAGGTGACGAAATGCTACTTTCCTGGTGATTTGCCTGGGAACATTGGTCATCCGTGTATATCCGAAGTTAACGAGGTAACTATTTATACTTGTGCATGCATCTTTATATATATATGGTGCTACCCTTCGTAGAGACGGAGACTGATATCAATTCATTCATGTAAAAGTTTTATATTACGTAATTCTCAGTTTGTTGGTGTTATTTTGGTATGTTTAATCCATGTTTAACTTCTGTTTTAGGATGTTTCAATCAAATGATAACTCCACATGAACACGGCAGCATGCTTATCATTCATATATTGCATATGGGTTTTTTCTTACTGATTTTGCCCTCTTTTATTGAAGGTTTATGAATCTAATAGTGAAAGAACTGAAAAGGCTAGCTCTATTCGAGGTCCATGTGAAGTCCTTCCATCTGATAAATTTAATCAAGAAAACGACAGACGAAATCAGTTAGGAATTGAGGCAAATGCTAGAATCCAGCCACTTTTTGTTTGCAGGTTTGTTTCTTCTATTCATCTATCATTCTAATCCCTTTTTTTCCCCCATTCATACCTTTGGCTGATGGCATGAACATTGTAACCTCCATCCATTCTCTAATAAATGAGGACAAAATTTGAATCGCTATTTTGATTGAGTCTGTATATTTGCTTTGTAAACCTTTTCTAGTTTTGATTTTCAACAGATCTCAATGATTTTTTGCAGGTGGTTTTATGATGAAATCAAAAAGTTATTTCAGCCTGTTACCAGTTGATCTTGTGTTGAAAACATGATAATATGACTCCCCTTAGTCATGCAATTTTATGGTGGGTATTTGATCCCTTGTATCTGTGCAAATTGTTATAACTTCTTTCTTTTTTCTTAGTTTAATGTATCTATTCTATTGAATCCATGAATGCGTATTCCCAGTTTAACTGTGCTCTCCTGTTGATGCAGGTGAGATGCATGTTAGACCCGCTATTCGATGTACATGGCGACGCGCCTGATCCCCCATGCAATAATCTCTCGTTGGCACATTCGAGCATGAATTCCATGTGATGTAAAAACTTTAGCCGAAGATATGAATGTTAGCTTAGACTTTAGTTGCATTAGTTCTTTCTTTTTGATCTGTGCCTTTAGTTCTGTTTTTGAGCAATTCATTCTGTATCATTCTTTTTGGGTATGCAGGTGTTTATTTAGGTCCACTAATCACTGTTTACCTTTTTAATTAGATTATAGCGTAGTCCCCTGCTTAGTATGCTGGAATTGTATTATATACCGTTTGTAAAAAAGAATAGCCATTTCTTCTGATAGACATAACCTTTGAATTTGTTCTGGAAAAACCAATTGAATTCAGTAGCCAGAAAATAATAATTATTTTGTAGAATCTTGGATTCATTATTTCGTTGTTTTTAATTTTGCTATGCATCTATTTATAAATAATATCTCAGATAAGGACAAAACTCATCTGCACGAGAATATGAGCACTATTAATGTGACATGTTCAAAATATTTTATGTTTTTTGGATCATGATTAGATGAATAATTCAACCCCGTAATTTCGTATCATTGAATTCGAGATATATTGCTAGGGCCCTATAGTGAAGACGCAGATCTTTAGAACGGTTGCTTCATTTGGATCCATCCACAACCATTAGAGCTTCAAATCAACATCTTAATTAATCAGATTGAACTCTTAACACTCATCTAATGAGCCTATGCCTATCAACCTGTATCTAAAGTCTAAAAGTTGATAGGCATGTGGATGTTTACCTCATTTTTATATTCTTAATAAATCTCCTAGGGTTACCAACTCTAATTGACATTATAATATTAACAATCTAAAGATAGGCAAAGCCTACTACCCAACAAATTCCGTTAATTTTGAGAATACCAAAATACGCTACAAACTTTCTTGTGACAACCATTGTTGTGCCGGAGAAGTTTAGTACCAACAACTATAATGCTTGAATATTTCAGGGAACAGTGTCCCTTTGAAGGGTTATACATCAATATTTTAGCCCCCCCTTCTCATAAATTCCCAGACACCAACCACACACATAAGCTTCTAGATACATTCATTGTTAGGGGAAAAAAATAATATTTTTAAACTACTTAGTAATTCTTTGTAGGCTAAAATCATATGATAAGATTATTATTATTAATTAAAGTTTTTAAATATTTTATTTTAATACATACATATACACATGAATATAATATTATAAATACACGATTAATGTGAGATGACGTAAATGTTCAGAAAACCAAATGACAGTTTTTCCATCCTCATCCAGAGGTCTCGAGTTCGAGTCTCACTCCTAACTTAAAAAAAAAAAAGATTGAAGGGTTAATAATACACTCAATGGAGAGCACATACATAAAGTTGGATTTTGACTTCTAAAGTTCCCAATGCATGCTACCTCCCTAAAATTTGTAGTAAAAAGTTAATAAGCATCAAATTCCAGTAAAAGACAATAGTCAAAGAGTTTTAATTTGTTCGTAGTTGCAAGTGAATATAACCATTAACCAACATGGTACTAGAAGCTTTGACCGTTACTAAGACATTGGGATAAAAACTAAACTTACTTTTGTAAAATCTGAATATTATATTTGTTCATACCCTGGCCCAATAATAAAGGTCCAGGATCCAAGCAAAAAGGCCCGGCCCTCACCCAGTACCAGCCTTCATCTCCAGAAGTCGGTACTGAGCACGACCTGCTCCAAAGAAGTCGGATACGAGGGTTAGCTGGCAGATAACACTCATTCGAATGAGTAACTGCCCCTAGAAACTCTCCAACCACTTCATAGAGCCATATCTTAACCTCCCTAAGATATGGGAACGGTTATCCACCTAAAAAGGTGGCACTACTTCAGCGGTGGTTATTGGTTCACCACTATAAATACCCTGACATCCCTCAGGTATCACTAAGTCCAATACATTCTAAACTTGCTCACACTCTTGCTAACTTAGGCATCGGAGTGTCTTTGCAGGTACCACCCCCCATTCTTTCACACGTGCAAGTCGGACGGAAGAACACCGAGTTTCAGGTTCACTCGATAGTCACCTCCCTCACACGTTTGGGCCAACCAACGCCATCCGGCCCACTAATCTCTGGTTACCCACCGTAACAATATTCATCTTTATAACTCAAATTAAATTACCTTGCTTCTTCCTTACAAAAAATTATGCAACCATGGTGACGGCAGAAAAGATAATATAATCCTGCCAACAAAGTAACAAAAATCAAACCACATGCACTTCTCTTATTGCAATCTTATCTTTAATTATATTCTAACTTCTTTTCAAAGTCAATGGTCCAAATCTGAACCAGCATTTGAAGAGAAGAAAATTTTTGGGGGGGCAAAAGCATATATACAAAAAGGGAATAATTAACTACCATCTTTTGACTATATAAAACCGGTGATTTCTCTTTACTTGAATGACTTTATTAGTAACTTACGGGATGTCACATTAGCATAATAATTACTTCCATTTTTCCCAACAAAAGAAAAAATGTTGGGTTGATTCAAAAAATAGTTTTTTAAGTTTTGATTGTTTTAGATCATACAAATTCTAATAGATATTACTTGTCTTAAAAAAATTAAGCCAATTAAAAAAGGTATGTAAATGATTATATTTCTATCACACATGGAGGTTAAGATAATTTTGGAGATAAAGGGTAATTAGAAGATAAAATGGTGCAATAATAATATAATTTCATGTGAACCGGCGAGTATTGCGGTGGTTTTGGTGTTTGAAGAACCTCAAGAAAGGAGGATAGATGCATGGGGGGCCATTAACAAACAAGGCTGAAAATTAAATTAGAGGACAAGATTCCAAGCTTTTGGAGTAAAATTTCAGAGAAAGAATATGCTACCTTTTGAGTTGTGTGAAAGGCTATGGCTACATTTTATTCAGTCAAACGGTGGAAACTCAAGTGCAGTCGATTTCACGTGAAGTTGATAACTGAGAGTCGTTAGATGATTTAACTGATTTGACTAAATTTTCATTTAACGACTCTCAGTTATCAACTTCACGTAAAGTGGACTACACTTGAATTTTCACCTTTTTACATACATCATCTAAAATAGAGTTGGAAGTTGGTCGATAGGTCGACTCACTTTTTTGAGTAACTCACTAGCTAACGTGATAAATTATTCTTTGACATGTCGAGATGGAAGAAAATCGTGAAAAAAAAATTAATTGTGTATTTTATACACAGAGAAATAGATATTGTTGGAATATAAAATTATTTAAACAAAGCTTAAATAATAAGTAAAAAAATTAATTTTAACGTATTATTATTATAAAATAACCTTATCAAATAATCAATCATATATTATCATATTAAAAGTAACTAATCTTAAACTAATTACTTAAAAAAATTATCTAACCGTTTAAATTTAATTGAATAATCACATAAAAAAATTATTATTAGTACACTAAAATTAAATTCATCAAATAAATATAAAAAAATAATATAAGTGAAGACTTACATATAGTTATTTTCGTGTAAAATTGATAATTAAAAATTGTAATTAAATTTGTCAAATCATCTCATGATTTTAAACTGCATGTGAATTTTTACTAATAATATAATAGTGCAACTGCAATTATACGGTTACAATTTAGAACTACAAAGGCAACCTTATAGAAATCAGTCCATGGCCATGCATGCAACATGCATTATTTTATTTATTGATTGTTTTTAACTTATTTATTATATTATTTGTGACACCATAATTGTGAGAAGAATAAAAGATAAACTGCTATGAGAAGAGGTAGCCCATAACGAGATTTAGATCTAAAATTTTATTATTTTTGTTCCTTTTTATATATATGAATCTTCTAATATAAAATCTAAAATATCAACCCCTATAGTCTAGAATCCAAGGATCAATGTACATGGCCTTGTTTTTTAATTATATATGATGATGATGATGGTGATGATTGCCATTTATTTTAATTTTTTAGTTTGCATCCATTATTGTTCAAGTTTGCACTTTTATATAATAATAAACTATAATCCTTTCATTAGTTCTTAGTTATAATAAGTTAATAATTGAATATTTTATTATTGTATTATAATAATCATACTTATATTTGTTGCTTTTGAAGAAAAAGCAAAAGAGCAATCACTAATAAACAATGGAAATATTAATATTCATATATTATTATTTATCCTTGTAATGAGAATATTCAAACACATAATAATAATGTTTTATTATTAATAATTAACACTTTTTGTTTAGTTAGAAAATTCATACTCTTTTTCTTTTGACCGTACCGATAATAAAAACCTTATTAAGTTAAGAAAGTTTACATTAATATTAATTATATGAGTTTAATTTTAAAGTGTTAAGCATATAAATAGTTTTATATATATTTTATACGGTTATTCAGTTAAATTTATGTATTTAAATAATTTTTTAAATAATAAATTTAAAAATTAATTATTTTTATTAATATAAAAATATTGATTATACAATAATATATAGGGAAGACGGTTTCACATTAAAAAAGGAAATGAACTTTATTGACCATATATAAAACAAATTAAAAACATTTCCATTTGTCTACATTGGAATCCATTGAATTTCGAGGCATTTCTTTTCCTTTACCAATTCAAACAAAGGTTGATTTTGAAGACAAGAGAATCATGGTTTTCGAAAAAGTAGAAACTCAGGTCTAGTCGACTTTACGTGAAGTTGATAGATGAGAGCCGTCCGATGATTTGAGTGATTTGATTAAATTTTCATCTAAAGACTCTCACAACTATCAACTTTACGTGAAGTTGACTGTACCTGAATTTTCATCTTCTGAAAATTAAAGTATACCTTTTTAATTTCCTTCAATAGTATATAATATTATAACGTCATACTCTATATACCTTTTTCCTTCTATTAAGAAAAAGGTTTGTTGTAACTGTCCTCCTTTCCTTCACAAATTCAGGGTTTAAAGTTCCTAGTCAAAAGCTTATGTATATGTGGTAGTTTGAACTTTGAAGTTGATCCTTTAGAAAATTAATTTTTCCACTCAATTTATTGTCATGGAGTCAATTAAATAATCACATCTTTTTTGTTGCTATATATGAATAGAATGTGATACTCATATTGATCGAATTCTTTGTCTAATAATAAAAATATTAAATTTATATATATATATAATATGAGTACAAAAATTACAATGAAGTGTAATGAACTACACACACAAAAGTAAAAACCTTAATAATAATAGATATAACTAATCATGATTATCTAGATTTTAATGGATAGCTTTGACCATCTTGTTTTATAATATATAAATTCCTTAAGGCTGCGTTTATTTTCGAGAACAGAACAGGATAAGACACTAAAAATAGGATAGGACAAGATATTGATAGACAAAAATACAAAATTTTGTATTTTTATATTCTATTTGGTAATAAATTAAACTATAACAAATTATGAAAATCTAATTTATTTTTATTTTTTTTCATTCAAAAAATTTGAGAGGAAAAATATAATAATAAAAAATATAATTATAAAAAATTAACAAGAATAATAAAAGAAAAAATAAAAAATAAGTTGTGTCCCTTGTTAGTGTCTCCGTGTCCTTCTCGTCAGGATAGACACAAAATATACTAATTCAGTATCTCTGAATATATTGTCTCTCTTCATGTCTCCTCTCCCAAATACGATCGTGTATCTCTATATCTCTGTCTCAATGTCCTGTCTCTGTAAACAAACGCAGAACCGACAGATGTTATTAATCTAATTAGCACCAAAATACTCGTAAAAAATATAAAAATATTTAATAACAAAAAAATTAACTAAAAAATAATAAAATTTATTTTGTTTAATATTTATTGATTATTATAATAATCAATAACTATTAAATAAGACAAGTTTTAGGTTGTTTTTTATATTACCGTAAAAAGTAATTGTATGAAAATCAAAGGAAACATATGTAGCCTAGCTCAGTTAATGAAGAGTCATAATTGTCACCCTTCTTTGTTTACTTCTTTTCACTAATTAGCTAGCTGGTGTTACCTTGTTATACGTATCATTATTACTCAATAATTTCCAAATTGTATTAACATTATTATAGTATATACTTCTAATCTAAAACTCGTTAAGCTAACGTTCTTTATATATATAAAATAGTTATATTTCAGAGTACAACTCATGATTTTATATACCGACGATTATAAAATAAAAAATAAAATAAAAATAATTATAAAACAAATTTTTAAATAATTTTTAAAAAAAATGCTAAATTAGTGTTGATACTTAATAAGAGTTATATTACAAAATATAAAAATAAAAATATAAACCAATAAATAAACAAATTATAACACGAAAAAGGAATAAGCACATATACAATTAATGTCAATTTTAGAATATGTTATATTACCGTGAATATGTTATATTAACATAAATGAAGCTAAAATTAAAATTTGTCAGTTTTAGACTGAAAGTTTTTGTCAGTACAGTTATATATTTTTAATATCACTTTTTATATAAATTTTTTTTAGATTTGTATGAATTTTTGTATATAAGTTTTTTTTGAGGTCAACAAAATTTAAATTTTAAATCTTTAAATCATAAAAACTGTAATATTATACTATAACATAAAATTATAGTATAACATAAAATCATATTATATGTAATATTTTATGTTATACTATTCACATATGTTATACTAGAAAGAGATTATTAGATTATTAGAAACTGTAATATTATACTATAACATAAAGTATCCATACGATACCTTCTCCAATGTGTCTATAAATATGAGTGTCTTGGGTCTGAGTTAATAAAAAAATCATCAGACTCCACCAATCTAATAATCTCTTTCTAATTTGAGCAATCATAACTAAGATGGCTCCAATGGGAGACAATGTTGTTGTGTCCAACATAGAACTGGAAAAGTTACTTAGCATGAAAGGAGGCAAAGGAGAATCCAGTTATGCCAACAATTCCCAAGCACAGGTTCTTCTTCTTCTTCTTTATAATTAAAATAACCCAAGCACACACAACTATTACTTTTAATTTGTTTATTATTATTATTATTATTATTATTATTATTATTATTATTATTATTATTATTATTATTATTGTCAAGTGATAGATAAATTCATCTTCTTTTTAATATTAAATTTAAATTCTATGAAAATTAAATAAATTTATTTTAATATAAAAGCAATCATAATTTTTAAAATAATCAAATTAGTCCGACAAAATTTTAAATACAGACAAATTTATGTCCATCGATCAAATTAATGCGTTTTGTAGTGATAATTTATATTTTTTATAGAATAAAACAACAAATAAACTTTTAAAGATTTATACTTCGAATAAATTAGTTGCTTACAAAAATACTAATAAAATCTTTTAGCATAGTTAATTTCTTCAAATTAACTCTTGTGATTAGAATAAAATATTTTAATTTAAATTAATTTATCCACGTCTGCTCTCGCTCTCGTATAAGATTTTATTTATACTTTTTTTTTTACTTTAGAAATTAATCTGTCCGAAATATAAATTTTCAGCGACTTTATTATTCATGACTTAAATATTTGTATATATGCAGGCAATGCATGCCAAGTCTATGCTTCACCTGTTGAAGGAAACCCTAGATAGAGTTCAGCTTCATGGTTGTTCCGATGATAATGAAATCCCATTTGTGGTGGTGGATTTGGGTTGTTCATGTGGCAACAACACCATTAACGTTGTTGATGTCATCATAAAGCACATAATCAAGCGCTATGAGGCTTTAGGGTTCAATCCACCTGAATTTTCAGCTTTCTTCTCTGACCTTCCTAGTAATGACTTCAACACACTCTTCCAGCTTCTTCCGCCGCATCTTTCTAATGATAACGGCGGAGTTAGCATGGAAGAGTGTCTTGCTGCCAACAACCACCGCTCGTACTTTGCGGCCGGAGTCCCCGGTTCTTTCTATCGGAGACTTTTTCCGGCGAGATCTGTTGATGTTTTTCACTCGGCCTTTTCTTTGCATTGGTTGTCTCAGGTGAGCCATGTCCTATCTTTTTTTTTTCTTCTTTTTTTTTAGATTCTATTTTTATTTTATTTCAGTTCATTCTTGGGAACTTGCAAATAACTTTGTGTTCATATGTGTAACTTGAAATTATTAAAGTATTAATTAGAGATTACTAAATTTGTTAATTGTAAGTGATTATTATGATTTGATGATCTAATTTAGTCATCATATATATGTAATACAAAAACGCTATCATATATATACGGTTTAATTACTCTATTGGTCTCTATAGTTTCGTAAAATTTTTAATTAGGTCTTTATACTTTTTTTCTTTTTAATTGAGTCTCTGCACTAAATTTTTTTTTTCAATTAAGTCCTTCTTAGTAGTAATTGGCTTAATTTTATAGGACCCAACTAAAAAAAATAAATAAATTGGTATAGGGACCTAAATAAAAGAAAAAAAAAGTGTAGGGACCAATTAAAAGAAAAATTTTGGTGCAATGACTCAATTAAAAGGAAAAAAAGTATAAGGACCTAATTGAAAATTTCGCGAAACTATAGGGACCAACAGAGTAATTAAACTTATATATACACATAAAAATTAGTTATTATGTATTTATATATAAATTTATTTAAATTATTTTTTACCTGTATTTTATATTTAATTTTAATATGTATTCTATAAAAATAGTTGATTTAGTGGCTAATAATTTTTTAATATATATATAACTTTTTGTATATATTTATTTTACGACAAAGATAAAAAAAAATTAGAAGTTATATTTTATTAATATGGGAATTAACTTATAATTAGATAATTATGTATAAGTTGTTACACTAAAGCTATTTAAAAATTGAAATCTAAATTATTATTACTATTAGTATACAAAAGAATGATCATAGAATTCAAATCACATCCAATGACTTTTGTTTCCTTCATCATTCTATAGCCCTTGATCTTTTTTTATAAACCTTTCGGTTAGAGTTCAAACTTTTAAGTTCTTGGAAACTTTTGGTGAAAATGTCCATGATTACTTTAATGAATTTGCTAAACACCTTTTAATCAATTTCAACTGATCATGACTTTCTTAGCTTGTTGTCTTATGATTCACACTATATAGTCTATATGGTTCTATATATGCTGTGATAAATTTTTTACACTAAAATATTAGAAATAAGATAGATTAAGTAATTCTAACTCAATCTTAAAAATTAGTTTAAAGAGTAAAAAAATATTTTATATTTATAAATTATTTTAAAATTTTATCTTTATTAATAAATGTGAGATTTATAATATAAAATAGTAAAAGAATAATTAATGAGAGGGCTAAGTGAGTAGGTAGGCCCCCATTTTTGGTCAAAAAAGTGGAGATAGCAAAGTCATGCTCTATGATGGAATTGATACATATAGAAAACAACAACTTTGTTTTCTTGAGACAATGACTTGTTTACTTGGGCATTGAGATAAAAATAAGCATAAAATTATAAAAAAAAATATTTAATAAATTTAATTTTAATATATTATCAATATAAAAATATTTTATACGTATATTTAATTATATAACGTTATATTAGTAAAAATAATTATTTTTTATATTAATTACGTGAATAATTATCTAAAATGTGAAGGTGCCAGAATGTGTGGTTGAGAAAAGGTCAAGTGCATATAACAAAGGAAGGGTATTTATCCATGGAGCAAATGAAAGCACAGCAAATGCATACAAGAAACAATTCCAAAGAGACTTGGCAGGGTTTTTGAGTGCAAGATGTGTGGAGATGAAGAGAGGTGGGTCCATGTTCTTGGTCTGCTTGGGAAGAACTTCTGTGGACCCCACTGACCAAGGTGGTGCTGGCCTTCTCTTTGGGACCCACTTTCAGGATGCTTGGGATGATCTTGTCCATGAGGTATTTTCATATATAAATCACTTCACATTTAAAAAAAAAAAAATTATTTATATATTAAAATTTATTATTAAAATTAATTATTATATATTTTTAATAAATATTTTATATTTTATACTAATAACTAATTTTAATAATTAATTTTAGTATATATACTTAATATAATTGTTAACAATAATTTAAAATATTTAAAATAAATTAAAAAATAATATTAAGAAACTTACATTATAATGCAGTAGGTTGTTAAATATATTTATTACAAAATCTACTAAAGATAAATTTTTGTTGAGTTAAAATTTTGAATATTTTTTTAATTAAATTTTAGATTTTTTGTTTTTAAAAGTTTTATATTTTTTTATATTGAATGTTAACCATAACATTGACTGTACAATAATATAGATTTTCAAGACTTTCTCTAAATTAAATTAAATTTCTCTACCTCACATGCATATATTACATTAATGCTCTCATAATTAA
The DNA here is from genome assembly GCF_003086295.3 of Arachis hypogaea. NCBI lineage: Eukaryota > Viridiplantae > Streptophyta > Magnoliopsida > Fabales > Fabaceae > Arachis > Arachis hypogaea. The sequence goes on from NC_092052.1 coordinate 2,401,572, forward strand.
TTATTACTAAAGAATAAATTAAAGATAATTAAAGGTAAAAATATTTTTCAAAACATCGTTAATCTAATCAAACAATATAATATATACTATTTATCAACAAACTTAAACACAATGTATATAGACTATGAAAAGAACACAAAAAATGTTCTCAAGTATTGAAGCCATCATCACAATATAACTTATTATGAAGTTTCACAATTGCTGCTGCCATGTTTATTTAAAACAAATTGACAATCCCAGCCGTTGGTTTACCATTCCAAAAATTGATCTCTAGCCGTCAATTTATTTGATGATGATGTCGGCAGAAATAATAATGAATTTTCCGGCTGGCAAAGTGGTCCATAATAATTTTGACCACTAATTTAATTCGTTAAATAAGGTTATTAAAACATCAACAAATTAAACACATAAAAATAAAATCATTATATCACACAAAATGGAGTTGCATTTGCATTCTTTGTATCAAATTTTCATCTAATGATTGTAGCTCTGTAATTGTGGGACCAAACAATAGCTTTGATCTTTGAACATAGTCAAAGGCATGTGTACTTAGCTTTTGAATGTAATTTATCTTCAACCATGAATCATACACATACATCCAAACAAAAGTGTTACTGTATATTCAATTAATAAGTACAGAATATAAGCAACACTTTTACTGTTCTACATAAAGATGTGTTGAGCATTCATTGTGGGGGAAAAAGAAAAAGAAAAAAAAAGGATAAAACATGTCATATATTTCAAATAATATCACTTACTAAAAAGAGATAGAATTCAATAGTTTTAAAATATTTTTTATGTAAATTTTTACTAATATTTCGATGTTTTCATATAGATAAATTTTTTCCATATTTAATTAAAAAAAATAATATTTGTATAATTTTTTTATAGATATCTCTTTTGTATATTTTTATTGTATAAAATACCGAATTTTTATTTTTCACTTTTTATCAATCACTTTTAATTACAAAAAGAAATAAATATTGTCAATGTAAGAATGCTATATAACTTTTTAACTGCACAAAATTAGTTAAACTAATCAAGAATAAAAAGAATATTTTTGGTTACATGCTAATTAAATCAAAATAAAGCAAATCATATGAATAATAAAGTTTAATTATTCTGTTGGTCCTTATAATTTTATTAAATTTTTAATTAAATTTCTATATTTTTTAATTTATACTAAAAATGACCTAATTATAAAATAAAAAAACAGTATAAAAATCCAATTAAAAAAATGATGAAAACTCAGTTGCAGTTGACTTCACGTGAAGTTGATAGCTGAGAGCCGTTAGATGAAAATTTAGTCAAATCAATCAAATCATCTGATGGTTCTCAGTTATCAACTTCACGTGAAGTCGACTACACCTGAATTTCCATCTTAAAAAAAATATAAAATTTTAATTATAAATTTAGTAAAATTATAAGAACTAACAGAATAATTAATCCGAATAATAATGATACTGTATGTTATTGATAGGGATTAATAAGCAGTTCAAAAAGGGACAGTTTCAACATTCCAGTGTATGCACCAAGCTTGCAAGATTTCAAGGAAGTGGTTGAAGAAAATGGTTCATTTGTGATAAACAAGATTGAAGTGTTCAAAGGAGGGAGCCCCCTTGTTGTTAACAAACCAGATGATGCAATTGAAGTTGGAAAAGCATTTGCCAACAGTTGCAAAAGTGTGTCCGGTGTGCTTGTTGACGCTTTTATTGGTGACAAACTCAGTGAAGAATTGTTTCTTAGAGTTCAGAAAAGAGCCACCGCACATGCTAAAGTCTTACTTCACCAGCTTCAATTTTTTCACATTGTTGCATCCCTTTCTTTTCCTCAATCACAATAAATTTATAAATTCCTTTAATTTCATGTTTTATAAACTTTGTTTAATTTTTATGAGTTGTAGAAATATAATTTGTTTGTTTCTATATATATATTTCTCCTTTTAAATAGGTTTGTATTTGCCTTCTTTAATTTATTGATATATGTTTTCTGTTAATTTGCATTTGCAGATCTTATATGATAGAATATAATTATGATTAATTAGAATTATTTAGTATATATGAATATTTATTATAGAATATTACGTCTTTATTATTACGATTCTCTTATCTCCTATTCTAATTGATCCTAATTATATTCTAACATTATATAATAATGTGTATGCAAATTATAATGATTCATATATACATGTGTATAAAAAACTGATAGAAATGTTATAATAAGTTTAGTGTGTTATTCTCTAAACTTTTGGAGTACAAAATTCGTTTCTTTTTTATTAAATATATTTATTTTTAAAATTTTGTAAAGGATAAATAAAATTTAAAATATTAAAATTATACTTTGAATAAGTATAAAAAAATTAACTTTTAGTTAGTCAATTTTTTATTGTAAAAATATATTTTTAACTCTCAATTTTTTGAGGATTTATTATTTAGAATTTAGGATAAAAAAAATAATTCTAAAAATTAGTTAATAATAACTGAAAAATAGTTATTTTTCTAATTAAAATATTGAAAATGAAATTAAAAGAAAAAATGCTAGTCAAGTATATATATCCATCCTACATGTTCATAATTGAAGAAGAAAATAAGTATAACCACAAATAAAATATATATTTTATAATAAATATATCTGTTTACATCATCAATAGTACTGTATTTTAAAAGAATGCTTATCCTCCAAAAGCTTTTTCCTTACTCTTGTCTTCTTTTTGAGGGTTACTTTAATTAGAAAGGAGTCAATGTGTTGTTTTATGTGAGTGTATGTAGTTACTTCCTAGTTTCTACACATCATTGTGCTTTCTGAGTTATGTCCCCTTGTATCTCAACTAATTTTGCTTTCTTCATTATTATTATTCATAGCATCTTATATATATTATCACACTATGTCCACATTTATTATGAATGCATGGTAGGTAATGTATATGTTGCCTTTTGTACCTTATGTTGCATATGCCATTATTAGTTAGTTACAATTCTCTTTTTATGTCTTCTTCTCTTCAATCTAACATCACCATTATTTCTTCATATATTTTATCAACAAGAGTAAAGTATTATTTTTTTTTCCAACGTTTAAGGTAAGTTATATTTGTATATCCTTAATGTTTAAATCGTTCTATTTTTATTCCTAATATTTATAAAAGTGATTTAATGTTATTTTGCGATCAATTATACCAATAGATCAGATTGTATTTTTTAATTATTCTCATTTGTATGTATTTATTCTCAATTAGGTCTCAGTTGAATGTGTTCGATTTCAATATTGTATCTATTATTTATATTCAGGTTCAATTATGTCTCTAAAAATAAAGGTGAATTATGTAAATGTTGCAGGGATTAGTTTTAATTTTTGATGAGCTATTATTTGGAGCAGATCATCGATTCTGTCACAGATATTTGTATTTTAACTTCAAGAATATATTTTTAGAACTCCAACTAAAGTTCATGGTGTGTAATTGACGGCAGAATAACATTGAATAATATTGAATCACTTTTACAAATATTAGAAATACAAATAGAATGATTTAAACATTAAAGACACAAATAAAACTTATCCCAAACTTTGAAAACAAAAATAATACTTTAATAACCATTCAAATAGGTTATTGTGAGTATAGGACCAATATCTTAGTAAAGGCCCAATAGTGTATGAGGCAAACTAAATTGTTATAGTTAATTAATAATAAATAATAATAAAAAGTCAAGTTTTAATTAATTAATATTAATCAACTTTTTTATCATAAAATTAGTTTAACTCATTTTTTATAGGATTTAAAATTTAAGATTATGAATTAGAGTTAAATTTAAAATTTAAAATAAAAAATAATTTTAAAAAGATTGAGACAACTCTCTAATTAAATTTTTTAATAACAGTGAAGTGATTATTTAAAGTAAAATAATTTTTTTAATAATTATAATAAAAATTTAATTTTAATATATTAACAGAATAAAATATTTTATATAATTATTTAATTTATTTTTTTAATAATTATTTATGTGATTAATATAAAAAATAATTATTTTTATTAACACAGTGTCATGTAATCGGATCCAAGCTAAGCTAAAAAATATTTTACACCAACGAGTATAACTTTTGGCCCAATAATAAATTATCCCGTATTTATAATTACTATTGTTCATGCTAAATGAGCTGTAATGCTATGATTAATAACAAAACATATACAAAAAAAAAAAAAGTGAATTGCTCTTCAAACATTAACATATATGATGATAAGGATGTTTGCGGTTCGGTTTGGTTCGGTTTTAAAAGAAAAAATCATCTAATTGGAACGCTTAATTTATATACGGTGCGGTTTGAATTGGATGAAATTTTTTTGGAAATCCGATCCGATCCGAATACAAGCGGTTTGGATCGGTTTGAATTTGCGATTTTTTAAATTAAAAAAATTAAATATATATAATAAGTCTCAACATCAAATTTTAAATAATCATCAATGATATAACAAGTCTTAATATATCTTAAAAAGCTAACGATAACATAACAATAGAAATAAAATTATAGGTTAGTTAAAATAAATAAATAAATAAATAACATTTTGAACATAAAATATTTATTAAATAATAATAATACATGAATAATAGAAAAATGTATAACAAATTGAACATGTTATAAGTATAATTGTAAATATAATAATAAAATAATAATATTATAGCACATTGTGAGGTTTGGATTGGATTGGATCGGTTATGAAAAATAGATCCAAAATCCGATCCAATCTAACGGTTTGCAAAAAATTGAATCTAATCAAATCCAAATTAATGTGATTTTAATCGGTTTTCAATTTAAATCGGATTGAATGAGCGGTTTAATTTAAATCGGTTTAGATTTAAACACCCTATATGATGAAGATGGATCTTAATTAATACTATAATGTTACGTTGATGAACTAATTTGATAACTATAATCCATTATTATTCTAGCACATCATATATGGTATATATATATATATATATATATATATTCCTATTTAATGTGTAGATTAATTTTATTCTATTACTAATTAATCATATAAAATAAGTGTATCAGCAACTTCTGGTAATCTAAAACTAACCCTTTTCTTCTGCTTGCAACTCTTGCTTCTACTCATTGAATTACCAAACCCCATAACTTCACTTCCCTTTTCATCTTTCAAGAGTTTCTCCAAGGTAGTAGGTGTATATTCACCATTATCATCATCATCATCATTCTCCATGATTGGTGTTCTTAGAAGCCATTCTTCTAATGTTAATAGTTGCTGATGATGATGCTGCTGAAGAAGGTGCCTCTCCTTCTTCTTCTTTCTCCAAAAGCATGTTGTTGGTTTCATCATATTTACAAACATTATGCATGCCATATTATTTAAGTTAAATGGGGCTTATTAGAAGAACAAAATGAATATATATATTTATATAAATGTATAAGAATTAATTAAAAGAGACTAATAAGAAGAGTATGTAGCATATATCTAAGACGTACACCCCAAGAAACAAGAATATTACACTCAATACCTTTGTTTATTACGTCCACATGCAACTAAGAAACTTTTAATAATTGTGTGTGTAACGTTTCTTTCTATTTTTAATTTGGAAAATGATAGGTAGACAATAAAAATATTAAACAATGTGAATAATAGATATATCGGATGTTCAATTCACTAGATGTGCGGATGATTATTCTAATATTAAGATTTACGTGAATAATTTGTGAATAATTTGGAGTGTAGTGTATTTTATTTGAATTGAGCCAATTTTAGAGCTCTTTGTTCATGTTGTTCAAGAAAGTCATTGATTACCTAATATAACCCTTTTTATTTTTTACAGGTAAGGTTCCGCCATTAAATTAACTCCATGGATAAAAGCCAGAGAATCTTCTTCTTCTTCTTTATTTTGTTTTGGGCATATCTTTTTCATCGACCATACTATATATATCCAAAACATTAGTTACTAAATTAACTATGACTAAAATATACATTCAAATATAAAATATATACTAAAAATAATTAAATAATATATATTTATTTATAAATATATAATAATTATTTTTTTGTGTATACATAATATTTTTAATTTTTTCGTTTTAAATTGAATTATATCTATAATCGTAATTATAGCTGCAATATTCTATATCTATATACAGAGAATTGGATAGATTGATTTGTGTTTATCGTATAATATAATTTTTTTTTAATTTTAAAACTATATTTCTATTTTTATTTACTTCATTGTATAAAACGTAATAAATAAAAATGTGACTTGATTGATATACGAAATATCCTTGTTCATCCGCATGGTAATGATAAGTAAACCTTTTACCAATTATTATTTCTATTCTGAAACACAACCTTAATTAACGACAATTTAACACTATACATGAGTATGAATTATTGGAACATGTATATGTCTCTTGTTAAATCAAATAGACAAGGACAAAAAACTATTTGACTTCTCAATTTATTTGTTATATATATATATATAATATATATATATATAGTTCAGTAGTTAGTGTTAATGTGTTATGCTCACAAAACTCTCAACTATTTGCCTTGGTTGCATCTACCAATTGGTATATCTCTCTGTGTGTGGATTTTTTTATAAAAACAATTCACTAATATTTTGTTTAAAAAAACATATTTAAATTACATACAACTATGTATGTTAGATGTGCAGTAAGGAAAAAGTTTGGTAACCAAACTTTTTCAGTCATAATTAGCCAAAATTTTTTATAATTCACTTCATTTATATCACTTAATATCAGTTTTATTTTTTACGGGCCTGCTACACATACAAGTATCCAAGCATCCAAGTTGGCCCAGCCCAAATCGAAGACACGCGCATAAGGAAGCATAACATGGCGCGTCAAAATCACGCGCTCAACACAAACGGTTACGTATGGCAGACTCTTCCACTTCCTCCACTTCTTCCACTTCTCAAAACGCTTCGAAACCAAGGAAACGCTCCCATTTTCGAGCAAAAATCAAAGTTCAAAATATACAAATCGTTGTTCGAAACCTCCATCAAAACAACATCAAACTCTCCGTGAAGAATCTGAAGAGAAAACGAAGCAACAACACTCAACGTAAGTTCATCAAGATTACTGTATATTTTAGTTTTCTTCTACGTCGTTCTTCTAGGGTTTACTGTGCTATTATTCTTGCTTCTTTGTCACACTGTTCTAAGTTCTACGTCATTCTTCTAAGTTCTACGTCGTTCTACATTCTTGTTCTAAGTTCTCTTGCTACTGTTGTTGATTTTTGGGGCTTTATTCCGTAGATTGGGGGTTGTATACTGTTTGAACTTGTAATGTGACTTGATATTGATGCATGTTTGAGTGATATCTCACTCATATATATGAATGTATCTGAATAATATCTATCTCACTGTTATCAATGGGTGTATCTGATTCTTACATATGGGTGTATCTTACTCTTATCAATGGGTGTATCTGACTCATATATGCGTGTATCTTACTGATATCTCAATTAATTTGATATTGAAGCATGTTTGAGTGATAACTGACTGATATATATGGATTTATCTGAATAATATCTATGGGTGTATCTCCCTGTTAACAATGAGTGTATCGGATTCTTACATATGGGTGTATCTTACTGTTATTAGACCTTGTAATGTTGCTTGATATTGAAACATGTTTGACTGATATCTGACTGATATATATGAATGTATCTGAATAATTTCAATGGGTGTATCTCACTGTTATAAATAGGTGTATCTGATTCTTACATATGGGTGTATCTTACTGTTACTAATGGGAGTATATTTGTGTGTATTTTTTGTTTCAGACAAAATGGCAGCAAGAAACCAAACGAAAGACCTTAAGTGTGCCACACATCTCCTGAGTGATAAGTTCAGAAACATGGCTGAGGAGATGAAGGCAATTGTCAGGGATCTCGGATTTGGTGGATTGATGCACGTCCCACCTCTAAGGGTGGATCACCAACTCTTAAGGGAACTGGCAAACAACTTCAAACTTGGGGAGAACAGACTGAAGACAGGATATGGTTCTTTCCAAATAACACCAAAGACAATAGGTGATGCGCTTGGCATCAATGCAACAGGTAACTAGCTCAAAATTATAGGTGTATATTAAGTTCATGCTTGGGTATATTTAAGGTTGATACTTGGGTGTTTTTGAACCGATTTTGATACTTTGTTGTTTTCTTTTTTGTAGGAAATCTGTTTCCTGAGAAAGTTGAGTATAAGCAACTTTATAAGCAACTTTCTGATGATGACAAAATAATTTATAGAAGATTCCAGGGTAAGACCCTCAAAAGTCTTACCGATGAAATGATGGAAATCGGCGTTGGCAGCGAAGAGGAACGCCTGATGTTCAAGAGGATATTCATCCTCTACATACAGATGGCGTTCCTTTTGCCAACGACGATAAACAAAATATCGCCCGTGCACCTCGCCCCAATTTTTAAGATGGACGGCATATCGGAGAGAAACTGGGGGGCGCATGTTTTGACCTTCTTGATCAAAGGCATCACAGACTACCAGGAGAAGAAGAAGAAGGCAATTGATGGCTGCCTCTTTGCCCTCATGATAATATACTTTCATCTTTCTGAAAACAAAGGCAAGAAGAGGGCTGAAAGACCACCAAAGCCTTGGATTGCCAACTGGACTAAGGAGAAGTTGGTGGAAAGAATGACTGCAGAAAAAGAAGAAATTTTGGTAAGTAAACATAATATGTTGCTTGTATTTTATTTACCTGAATGCTGCTAGCTAAAATATCTCATGTTTCAGGGGATTGTGAAGATGGCGGAGACAAGAGCAAGAGAAAAAATGAAAGAAAAAGAAAAAAAAGAAAAAAAAACAAGAAATCAAAAAAACAAAAAAAAGGAAGGCGAGTCCAACATCGTCTTCGGAGACAGAAACAGCTACTGACAGTGACACTTCTACCTCTGAGTCTGAGACTCAACAAGACTCGGAGGATTCAGCAAGAAAACACCCCATCAAAAAGGGGAAAAAGTAAGTACCATACTTGGGTGTAATTTCTTTTTCGAGTTGGGTGTATCTTGTTGATCACGTTGGGTGTATTTTTAGTATGTTCTAAATAATCACTGTTTGCCTTCCAGAATGGACTCCAGAAAAAGAAAGCAGAGGCAAGAGGAGCCAGATTCTGATTCAGAATCTGAATCTGAACAAAGTGATGAGTAATGTCCTGAAATTATTACTCCTTTCTTTTGGCTTCATTATAAAGATTTCGTGTATTAACTGAAGTGTCTGTTATTAACTTATAGGAGTGAAGAATCATCACCTGCAGAGAAGGAGAAGGAGAAGAAAAAAACAAAAACAACACCAAAAAAGTAAGCACTTCTTTGCATAATATTCTGTGATAAAATTAATTTTTTATTTCTGATTGGTACTCTTTTTTTTCCACCCAGAACACAACCAAAAAAGAAAAAAGTTCTCGTGGAGGATTCACCTCCTAAAGAAGACCAATACTTTGACGGGTACAGTACTTCGTAAGCTATATTACTGTCTATCGTCGTAATTATTTTTGTTAACATCTTCTTTTATGAATGTAGTGAGACATATGAAATATCAAGTGACGAACTGGATGAATGGCTAGGGCAAAACGTTGATAAATCTGCTGCAGAGGGGTATGTCTTGATGGGCTGTCTATTTCATATTTTGTCGTGTTTTGTATGCTAATAATTGTTTCTTGTTTCGCAGGGAGAACCAACCTGACCTGCGATCGACAGAAGGTCGCTATGTGTCGTCTGAAACGTAAGAAGCTTTATTATTTAATAAAATCTTGTTATCATGATTTGGGTGTGTCTTGTGGAACCATTTGGGTGTATTGCGTGGATCAAGTTGGGTGTATGTTGTCTAATAAGTTGGAATATTAACTTTGTTGTGTTGCTTGGATCAAATCTGTCTTAGAATACCGACTGTGAACTTAGGAACTGATGCTCCTTCCTCTCAAGGAAACACAGAACAGAGTAGTGTAAACCAGCCGTCACAGAGCATGTAATTTCTCTTTCAAATAACCGTTACTTTTGTTCTTCTATTACCCTTCTACTTCTAATTCTGTATATATTTTTTTTTAGAAAAAAAAGTCCTTTATTATTTTATTCAAGAAAAAAAAGGCAGGAAAAAAAAGCAAAAACTGCAAGTATGTAAGTTCTCAAAAAAACAAAGCCTGTCTTCTTTTTGAATTGTTCGGGTGTATTTCTTGAATTTCTTTGGGTGTATTTTAGGTTAAGTCCGTCTGATTCGAATATGATGGTTGTGAGGGAACAGACACCGTCCGAAGCGCTTGCAATGTGAGTTTTACAATAATATTCAACCTTATAACCTTATTATTTTCAAAGGCGTTGTTAACCTTTCATTTTTCTTCTTGTTTAGAGTCCCGATTCAGGTTTTTGTGCCAGCATCCCAAACAACCACTGAGACAGATTTTGAACCAACCCCTATGCTACAGATTGAAGGGACTACAGAAACGTAAGAAATAGTATTGAGTGTATATTTGTTTGGAGTTTGGGTGTATATTAGCTAACAGTTTGGGTGTATATTGTTCCTGATTAGTTTCTTTTATGCCGTGATTAATTTTTTGTAACTGTGCAGCACTCCTGAAACCCCCAAACAACTTCAAGAGACCACACCCACGGTTCCACCAGCTCCAACTAAAGTGTAAGTTCATCAGACTAAAATCAATCTTTGCTTATCATCTGTATATTCTTATTCTTATTCTTATTCTTATACATGATGACGCAGTCATCCAGACGCAGAAGACGCTGCTGCCCTGTTGATGATGGCACGGACAGCTTCCTATGTTCCTAAAACAGATCCAGGGGTGCCATCATTCAGCCTTGGATTGACTGATTTAAGCCAGGAGGGGGCGTCAACGCAGGAGACAGAAAGGGAAAAATCTCCAGAAGCTGCGAATTTGATAGAACAATTGGACAGTTTGGTCCAAAGAATAGCAAGCAGCGCGACGAAGGGAAAAAACACAAGTCCACAAATTCAGAGGGAGACTGGGGGAGAAAGTTCTGCAAAGTTTGAAACTCCTCGGGGATTATATCAGATTACGGATGATATGAAACAAAAGTGCTACATCTGGGGGACAAGACTGAAGGAAGATGCAGATGGCAATACTAACGAGTATGAGAAAATGTGCACTCTGATTGGCCAAGGAAAATACATTTTGATGAGAATGCACCTTGCTTCCCTCCAGGCAAAAAGTGATATAGAATCTCAGGTAATATTATAATAAGATTAATGTTTTTACACCAAAGTCAATTACAATGCTTATTAATGTAAAATTGATTTCGGCATATATTTCTAGATTGTATCTGCCATCTGCCTCATCCTCAACAACAAAAATGAAAAGAGATTTCAAGAACTAATATACTGTCTCCCCCCCGATATTGTGGTAAGTATTACTTCTACGAACTTCGGGTGTATTTTCTGTATTGATTTGGGTGTATTTGTCACGTTCCATTGGGTGTAAGTTTAGTATTTCATTTCTCGTTTCCCATTCTTGCAGTGCATGGCACTTTCGGATCACCCAAACGGGGAATTCGTATCACCAAAAACGGAAAAGGAATTCAGGGTGGAAGCCTACCCGAGTTTCATTCCCTTCATAGATAGAAAAAAATTGACTTCGCACCCATATGTAAGTTTTCGTTTGCTAAATTTGTTAGTACGCTTATTTACTTATTTGCAAAATAAAATAACACACTGTTCATGTGTGGCAATCCTTCAGATTTTTGCCCCTGTCTGCTACGCCGGGCATTGGTGGTTATGGCTGATAAATACAAGAAAGCGGAAATGTCAAATACTTGACCCGCTACACAAAATAGCTCCCACTGATGAGAGAAAGGCCATTAATAAATTCACTGTAAGTTGCTTCTGTCTTCTTTACTTTAATAGATAGGTCTATTTCGTTAGTTGTGATGGGTGTATATTGTCCATTCAGTTAGATGTATCTTGTCCATTCATTCGGGTGTATTACTGATTTGTTTTCGTATTTAAGGGATACGTATTTTCAAGATTGATAACATATGCCGGCGGGGAACCTCTTCAGAAAGGGGAGAGGGAGAAGGAAATTAAATCACCATATGTTAAAATATCAGGCCAAAAAACAAGGTATAAATTTGTGAGTCTGAACATTAAACTTTTGTAAATGAGATTTGTAATTTATTTTCTTCGTTTTCAGCTATGACTGCGCTGTGTACATTATGAAGTGGATGGAGATAATTGAGCCGGAAAACATCAAAAAGGGGAAGTATCAATGGGATAATTGGCCACAGGTAACTGTCTTTAAAATCATATAACTCTGTATTACTTTACTGAATTAATATTGCTGTTTAAACAGAATATACTTTTTTATTGTAGGAGGAGGTGGACCACTATAGAGTGGAGTACGCATCCCGGATACTATTCAGTGAGATGAATACACAGAGAGATCAGGCAATTAGAGAGAGTAGTGCTATAAGGCTGTCGAAGCCATCCTCTATATTATTAAGTCCGTTTTGTCAGATTAATTCTGCTGATATAGAAACTGGGTAATCCAACTGCTTGGTAGTTTGTAAATTGAACAAATGATGTAAATATTTGCCATTTATCAACAACTTCTATCCCATGTATATTTTTTCCCATAGTTAAACTATCTGTGCTGGTAAACTGTCTGTGATGTATTCAAAAGCTGTATTACAGGTGGTAAAATATGAAGGAAAAAATCAAGGCATATATAAACACAAATTATAAACTGCTACACCCAACGCAAGTCTAATAATACACCTAAGGTTGTATTAAATATACACCCAAACTGTCTGCGCTGTATTCAAAATGTATGAATTACATGTACTAAAATATGAAGAAAAACATCAAATCAAATATAAACCCATAACCTGAGAATTTTTACAGCTTTTGTTTTATATATATATCTATATATGTGTCTATATCTAAATTGTGAATTAACGAAAATACACCCAAAATAACAGTGCTTTTACACCCATATTCTGTAAAACTATACACCCAACGAGTTATCCTCTGCTGCTGGTACCCTGAACTGATAACTCATAACGTGTCCTTGATATTGGCTGCAATTTGAATGCGCCACTGATGCAGCATCAAACAGGTTTATCTGAAATATAACACACACACATTACCTAAACTATTAACGAGAAAAATAAACTCAATCTCCACAAATTTAAAGAACATTACTTTTACCTCGCTTAAAACTTTCGTCTTCTTCTTCTTTGTGGCATTTGCGATCTGTTTCTCCAGCTTTGAACCTAGCCTGTTTTTTGGACGTCCTCTTGTTCGAATCCTTGGCGGGCTTTGAAGCTCGTTAACAGATTCCAAGTTGGCGTCTTCGTGGGATAAAGAAGATGTCCCCTTCCTTTTGGCTTTTAATGCTTCCATCTCGGCCATGACGTTATCGTACGCGCGGTGCAGAATTGCAGTCAGCTCCTCCGATTCGGAGGCAAATTCGCATATATTTTGCGAACGAAAAACCAATTGGTCGAACCTCTTGCTTCTTGGCTCCATTAGTGGCTCGTCGTGGCTGCTCTTGATGTGTGTGTGTCGCCTCTTTACCTTCTTGCTCCATCGTTCCAGTATGTATCTCGGTGACACTTGGCTTACTTGTTCGAAGCTTAACACGCTTAGTGCGTGACGGCACAGTATCCCTCTCGACTCGAATAATAAGCAATGGCATTTTACCTCGGCTGCAACCGAGTCGTAAGTAACCACGAACTTGTTGAATATTGAGCTGGAAACTTGTTCTCCGACTTCGTATACTGAATAGCCTAGAGCGGAATTCTTTAGTCTGGTGATGCAATTCGCCTTTCCTCTGAATTGCGCTTGGACTTCCCTAAACTTTGCGTGAGTGTACGCATCTTGAAACTGAGCTTCAATGCAGGATTTGGTTGCACACGGTATGACCGTATGAAAATCTGCAGCATCTGATTCTCTCTCTGCTTGCTCCCTGCTTCCGAGGCAATTATCGTATTGTTTGACGAACTGAATAAGCGAGCTGTTCCGGGTGATATACTTGTTAAAAAATGAATGCATGCTCTCGCTCCTTTGTGTGCTTCTCATCCCTGCCCAGAAATGGTGATCCAGATAGATAGGAACCCATATGTGACGGTCTTCGTACAGATCTGCATAATACACCCAAAGACAGTCTATAAATACACCCGAAAAAACATGCAATTTACACCTCTGATGCAGATTTTAAAAAGACATTACCTGAAAGCCACTTGTTGTCCCCAAGACCAAAATTCAGCAGAAAATCGTTCCAATTCCTATCGAATGAGTCTTTACTGTGAGAGTTCCAAACAACTTGGCTCATTTCTTGTTCGATATCGGCATGTCCCTTGTACCCGTTTAATTTGCTTGGAATCTTCTTCATGATGTGCCAAATGCACCAGCGGTGAACTGTTGTTGGCATACAGGCCTCTAAAGCCCTTTTCATGGATGCGCACTGATCGGTGAGAAACCCTTTCGGAGCGTTTCCTCCCATGCAACGAAGCCAGCTTTGAAATAACCATTTGAATGATTCAATTTCTTCGTTCTTCATCAAAGAGCATCCGAGAAGTGTTGATTGACCGTGGTGATTCACCCCGACAAAAGAACCACAGACCAAATTATACCTGAAACAAATTACCATGGTCCAGAATGCAAAATCATTAGCTACACCCTAACAAATGCTTCGCATACACCCAATGAAACAGCCAATATACACCTCTACCGCGGATTCGTAAAAATAAATTAATTTGGCATCATAAACAGGGACAGTTTGTTACCTGTTTGTATTGTAGGTGGTGTCGAATGAAATGACGTCTCCGAAATACTCAAAGGCGGCTCTGCTTCTTGCATCGGCCCAAAAAGCCAGCTTAATCGGTTGATCCTCTTCGAGTTGGAGCTCAAAAAAGAAATTCGGATTCTTCTCTTTCATTCTTAAGAAATATTTCCCGAATTCCTTTGCATCTTCTTGTTCGGAAACATTCCGCACTTCCCTGGTAATGTAATTCCTCACGTCCTTTTCGATAAAATTTAACTCGCGGTGACCCCCGGCAGCCGCAACAAATGATTGGTAGGTTTTGCTTGGTCTGATACCGGCCTCCTCGTTATTCTCTATCGTACGACGAATGGACATGCTTAGTTCCCTGTGCTGTTTGAGCATCTCTGCTTTGCTTGGACAGCAGGGGTGTGAATGATCCAGCACAACCTTTGAAATGATCCAAGCACCGACATCCTTCAATGTGTGTATATAAATTCTTGCAGGACAGTTTAGACCGGCTGTCGGATTGGTCTTCTCGGTCGGAGATATTTTAGATTTCCATTTTTCCTCTCTGCTACATGTAATCAGTTGATTCTTAATCTCGTTTCCCTTCCTATTTGTGCACCGAACTCTTGTAGAGAAACCTGCAGCCTTGGCGTAGTTCCTGTAAAATTTTCCAGCATCTTCAAGGGTGGTAAAGGTCATTCCGACCTTTGGAACAAGCTCGTCATCAACAACTGAGAGAGGCTGCAAAATACACCGTGTCAGAACTGTAAATACACCCATAGATATGATTCAAATACACCCAATCATGTCTAATACGATACACCCTAACCGCAACAACTCAACTACAGAATGACTTTTAAAGCCATAAACTTTAAATACACAGCATGCAGATATAATACAGTTCTAAAAACACACCTAATCATGTCTGTTATAATACAGCTGAACAACAACAAGTAAATTAAAATAACAAAAAACCAGTAAAGTGTAGATACACCCACACTTCTAGCTAAAATACACCCAAACAAGAATTGATCTACACCCGAGCGTCTGCTACAAATTCCAGGTAATTAATCACAACTAATACATTGAATCGACAGATTCAGGTAAACGTGTTACTTTCACAGTCAATGTTCAGCAATTTTTCAACTACACAATGCTATACAAATTACTGAAAGAAATTTCATACTAATCAAACCTCAGGGACTTCGTTAGATTCTGACTCATAATCCACTTCGCCTGCATTCAGATGACAATCTGAGGTTGAATGATCCATTATCTTCAAAACGAGATCAAACTTTGATTTCGAAAAACAACAAATCAAAAATAGAAAACGAAGCTCGAGTTGCAGAGAGAGACAAAGGTAACCTAAACGTAGAAGATGCTAGTGAGAAAAGGAGAAGAAAAGAACAATGGAGAAGAAGGAGGGTAAACGCGGGAGAAGAAGAAGAACGAAATCTCAAAATAACGAAAACGAAAAGGGAAAGAAATATTTTAAATCTGGTAGTTAGATATACGCGCGATGTTATATAGCGCGTGTAATCAACGTACCTGAAGCAGCGCGTATTTTGATCTTATTGTTTAATGAACTTGTAAGGCATACAAGCCATTAGGGCTTGTATGCAGAGCTTTTCCGTATTTTTTATCCCACTCTTTTATCATTCTACTTATTATTACCGTTCTTATCAAATCTACTTATTAATGATATTAATTATAAAATCATATCCTTTTTATTAGGCATTATTGTAATCAATACTTAATATTCCTTTTTATAATTTGATTTTTATATATAAAAATACAATAAAGATTAATAATAATTATATTTAAGAACGGTAATTATAATATCAATTACATTAAATAATTGCAATTGATTTTTTGTCTGTTATGATATTTATCATCAATTATTGGAGATATGAAACATGAAACCTATCCTAATATATACTTTATGTTAATTCAATCATATTCATTCAAAAATCACAAGAATAACACCATTGCAAGCACAATAGTGTATAAGCCAAGAAATTTTACAAGAAATTGTTTTTATCATTGTAATTTGTATGGCAATTGATTTCGACCTTAATACAGTACCTATGGCAGAAGGTGCTGAAAAATTTGAACAACAGACAGACTCACCCGATGAAATTGTTGCCAATCAATCAATTTCTAAGAATATGAATAACTACACTAGCTCTGATGAGGTATAGTAATAGCCCGAATTATTTTTTGTGTATTTTTTAGCATTTTAATTATATGCGTAACATTTTTTATCATTATTTGTTTGCTATTTATGTTTAGAAAAATAATTTTTTTATTATTTTTGTTATATTTTTTAATTTTTAAAAATAGTTTTATGAAAATAGAAGCATTTAAAATTATTTTCATAACATGTGAACGATATACTTTCATCTTTGATTTATTTTTACATTTTTTTTTCAAATTTTTATTTGTAGTATCCTTAATTATATCTTTGGATCTCTTATTAGCAAAAACTTAATTTTTATAGAGACTAAAAACTGAAAAACCAATAATTATTTTAGAAGAATGTTTTATATACCATTTTATATATGTTTCAAATGTATACCTTCAATTTTTATATATGTTTCAAATGTACACCTTTAATTTTTTAAAATAGTTTTATGATGTTATCGCTAAAATAAGAAGCATTTTTTTTAATATTTAAACTTTCTTTTGGTAATTGGTATTTAACTCTTTTGATTTTGCTCACTAATTTTTTTTAGTTATATGCATAATATTCGTGTAAAATTCATGCTTTACGCAATCAATAAATTTATATGAATAACATCCATAATTACATGAAGTTAACATCCACATTAACATACATAATAAAACGAATTAGCACCTAAAATTACAGTATTGTGTTTTATTTGTTATACTCGATAGTGAAATTAGCCACTTTTTGTACAGTTATCCTTTATGGTAGAAGATGCTGATGAAGAATTTGAACAACAGACAGACTCACCCGACGAGATTATTGTCAGTCAACCAACTTTTGAGAATATGAAAAATCACACTAATTTTATTGAGGTGTGGTAATAAACCGATTTTTTTTTGTATTTTTATGTGTATTTATAATTATATTGTACTACTATGTTCATACACATAACATTCATACGTTTATATACATAACATCCATAATTACATACAACTAACATCTAAAAATTAAATTCATGTTTATTAGATATTACAACTATACACGTATCATTTTTTAGTTATTGCATAAGTAACTATTAAGTTAACACAAATATTTTTAAATTTTATCATAGTTGAATTTAAAAAAATGTCAAATTCTTAAATTAATTTATTCAATTGATAAATTTACTCATAACATCCATAAATTTATCCACATAACATCTATAATTTCATATTAATAACATCCATATTTAGACTCATAATATTCATAATTTCATAGCTATGATGTCTATAATTAATAAATTTTTATAATTAATATTATCAAATTTTAAACTATACGTCTTATTGTATTCTTCAAATTATCTCATATGTGCACTAGTAGGTCGTGATTTTAATTATTTTAATATTTTTTTAATATTCATATGTATACTTATTATTGATTTTAATATGACGAGTTAATAATTATTTTTAAAAAATTATTTTTAAATTTTTGTTTATATTTTATTTTTATTTTTTAATAGTCTATATGTAAAATATAAGTTATATAGTAAAAATTGTTAAAATTTTTTAATTATTTAACTTTCATAATTTTTGCAGAGAATTATTGCATTTAATGGATAATAATGTAATTGAGAGATGTTAGAGATTTGATTTGAGAGAAATTGAAATTAATTTTGGAAAGAACATTAATGACTCCAAACATGCAGCAAAAATGATAGGTGATAAGGAGGATAAGTGATAAAAAGGTGTATGTCACTTGCTTATCAAGAGAATGAAAATTTTTACATGACATTTCTATATTATAATTATTTTTTGGCTATCTAGCATCAAATTAACTTTTCGTATAAGATATATATGTTAAAGATTATTGTTAGATAATCAACCTTTTTTTACAAATATTTTATAAATTATTTTATTTATCTTAAATTTTTCGACTGTAAATCATAAACTCTTAATTTTAAATCTTAAATTATAATGATTTAGGGGTGGATGTAAGGCGACTACCTAACAGAAGATTCATGGTTCCGCATATTTTAGGCTTGACTCGACTCAGCTCGATTTATTAAACAGGTCCGACTTTGTCTTTTGTAAATCTGATTCCCTTTATCCATTAATTTGGCACACGGCATTCAATTTTAAGGACTAAAATGAATTACTTTATGTAAAATCAAAGTTTAATTTAGTACATCTATCTACAATGATGACTTAGTTAATGACACATAGATGAATGATATTGCAACACATGGCACAACTTGACACATTATCAAATAATATGTGCATGTCACCGATCGACTTGTCATCATATTATTACACGTAACCAAATTATGAAGTGATACGTATTACTAATGGTCTATGTTATCAAGCTACATCATCACGTTGTTAATAGAAAATAGGTTGAGAATTAACATAGTGTATTTTTGTCAATCTCAAGAATGTAATTAGTGCAACGAGAATTTCAAAAATAATTTTAATGTACAATACCAATCTCAAAGATCACTCTCTATTAACTCTTTCAATAAACAATGTAGTTCAAGAAGAGTGTTAGGAGGTTAGCAGATTTTGTGATTTATAACTATCAATTAACTATCATTAGTATTTTTAATAGTGTGAGACTATATCTTTTTTTTTAGTTGCCCACGGTATCTTCCAACCCAACAGGTCAAGGACTAATCCGTCGCGGATCTGAGCTCCATTTAAAGGTCTGCCGCCGGCCAATGGATTGCTGCATGCACAAGGCAGAATTCGAACTACCGACACTTACCTAAGTGGACAAGTGAGCTGACTACTCGACCAACCCAAGTTGATTAGTGTGAGACTATATCTAATGGTATGAGATTACTCATTTTTTTTTTAATGGTTAAATACGATCTAGATTCTAATAAAAGTGCTAGCTTCTAGACTTTCTCAACATTCAATTTCATATTATGAGAATTTCTTTTATCTGTATGCATTTATTATATTAACAAATTTTATATTTGTTATTATTACACTATATTGATTGAATATCAATCAGCATTTATTTTTTTTTTTCATGATTAATAAGCTCATTACTGACTTGCCTGTTATTAGACTAATCTTGTTAACAAATCAAAATTGACAACTACAAAAATCTTCTATGTACAAAAATTAATAGCTTATTTGTATTTGTATAACATACAAATTAAAAATGAGTTACATTATATATATATAATTAATTATTAATTTAATAATTAATTTTTTATATATATTTAATATTTTTTATTTTTATATATTATATTGCACAGTTTTTCATAAAATGATTAACTATCAGAATAATTAAATTTATCGTAATAAAATAATCAAATATGTCATAATTGAAAAATCAAAGATTTTTAATAGGAATATAATTAGTTTTCTTTTTATAAATATCAAATACATATTCCTAGGCATAATTAATTAATTTTACATAATGGTTGGATTGGATCACTTCAAATTTCAAAAACAAGTCGGTCAAATTCGAATTTGAGTTAACCAAATATTCCACTTAATTAGGTTAACCCTTCTCCAAGGCACAAAAACAGCTTAAAAAGGGTTAAAAAATTTGAGTCCAACAATAAAAACCTAACCCTACCAAAACCATTGGTGCAGCCGCCAAAGACCCTTTTTTTTTTTTTTTTTCTGAAACCTTAGAATTAATTCAATAATGGCTTCCTACGGATCAGAAACTCCAGAAAATGCATTGAAACTGTGGTTAGAGGCCAACGTCCAAGAAACCGGCGCCGCCTTCAAATATGCATTGGTTGGAGGATCCATCTTCCACTTTTTTAAAGGCTTATACCGCTCGCCGAATGGAGCACGCCTTGCCGGCGCGTGGCACGCTATGGGAGTGAACGCGCCGCGCGTGGCCGGTAAGTTTGGGGCGTGGTTCGGTCTCAGCACTGCCGTTGGCATTGCCTTGGGCTACGCTCGCCAGAAAGACGACCTTTGGAACCCCATTGCCTGCACCACCATCCCCACCGTACTTCTCTGCATGCACCGTGGCCGTGCCGCCACCCTAGGCTTCGCGTCCCTTGCCGCTGGGTTAACCGTCGCTATGGAGCTTTCGGGCCCCATTGGTCGGAGATACCTAGCTGAACTGGATGATAAAAAAAAGTGCCGCCACGGTCGATGTGGAAAATAATCTTTAAGAAAAGGACAAATAGGTCCTAACTTTTTGTTCTGGGGACATTTTTCTCTCTAGCTATTGAAAAATAATTTTAATTCCCTGACCTTCACAAAATTTGGACGGATCAGTCCCTCCGTCCAAATGCCTCCGTCAGGGACTAATCCAGTCCAAATGCTTCCGTCAAGGACTGTCCAAGTTTTGTAAAGGTCAGGGATTTAAAAGTATTTTTTAATGGTCATGAACAAAAATATTCGCGAAGCAAAAGATCAAAGACCTATTTATCTTTTTCTCTTCTTAGGCATACTCTCATACTCAATATTATTATTTTTTTTTCTTTTAGCAAAGACATAAAGAAAATCGAATTACACACGTTTCAGATTTACGTCTTTTATTATTATTATTATAAATAATTATTTTCATATAAGCGTTTCTTGTATATATCACTTTTTTATTATCAACAAATTATTATCATGTGATGCATCCGTTTTATTAGATTTGATAATTAATTTTTTATGTGCATATAATATTTTATTAGCAATAATGTGTTGATATTGAACATTCATTCGAGAGAGAGATTATTGAGAATTTGCAAATATAATCCTCAACTTTGCGAGGTTTTCTACTTTTCTATTTGATCTTTCATATTTTATTAATAAAGTCGTCATTTGCTTCTGGTTAATTTCTATGGCTTTTTATTTCCACATTTTGTTGTGGTTAATTTTTTATTAGACTTTTATTTTTAAAATGCAAATGAGTTAATATTTAAAATCGTCCCTGAAAGATATTCCGATCTAGTTACGTTAGTCCTTCCGTCAGTTGGATGATGACGTGGCGGGTGATGCCACGTGTATGATTGGTTGACGTGTCAGATCAGTGACATGTCAGGTCGGTGACACGTGGCATGTCACTTGACATGTAAAAAAGTTATTTTTAATCAAAATAGTCCTTAAAAGTTCAGACGTAAGTCATTTTTATCCCTAAAATTTTAAAAAATAATCAAATTAATCCTTATATAATTTTTTTTAATTTTTTCTTGATAATATTAAATTTGAAATATTTTTTGATACTACTAATTTTAATAGAAATGTAATTGACAAACAAAAAATTAGTAATGGTATCTTTTCTTCTTAAAAATTTTATCAATAAAATTATCTCTCTCCTTTAAATCTTCTCAAAATATCTCTTATTCTTTTCTATTCTAAAACCTTTTTCTTACATTATCATATTTTGCTAGAATATATATATACTCAAAATTGAAATGTATGTATTTATTAACCTAAACAAAGTTATATGCTCAAAATCAAAATTTATGTATTAAAAAAAATTATATAATCTATCTCAAACATATGAAACACACAAAATATTAAATATTTTTAACTATATGAAAAGTACTAAAGAAAATATTAATCTGGTCATAATATATATTCGTTACCAGCGTTAATATCTTAGTTGTCAAATTATTTTGGTTTGAGTCAAATAGGTCTATTAAGAAATCCAAATCTTTTCTTCTTTTTTTTTTTAAATATTTACAAGAAACAAATATAAAATAGCACAAACAAAATTATTAAACTAATTACGTGATTATCAAATCCAATGTTATTCAAGGGTCGAAGGAGTGTCATTTTACTTTTTTTTTAAATAATGAATTTGAAAAGAAATTCATTTTTTCTTAGAACTTTCTAAATTTAATTAGTTTCAATTTATAATTGTGAAAGATTATATAATTTTTGTGTGTTTCATATGTTTGAGATAGATTATATAATTTTTCTTTTAATACATAAATTTTAATTTTGAGCATATAACTTTGTTTAGGTTAATAAATACATACATTTTAATTTTGAGTATATATATATTCTAGCAAAATATGATAATGTAAGAAAAATGTTTTAGAATAGAAAAGAATAAGAGAGATTTTGAGAAGATTTAAAGGAGAGAGATAATTTTATTGACAAAATTTTTAAGAAGAAAAGATACCATTACTAATTTTTTATTTGTCAATTACATTTCTATTAAAATTAGTAGTATCAAAAAATATTTCAAATTTAATATTATCAAGAAAAAATTAAAAAAATATATATAAGGATTAATTTGATTATTTTTTAAAATTTTAAGAATGAAAATGACTTACGTCTGAACTTTCAAGGACTATTTTGATTAAAAATAACTTTTTTATATGTCAAGTGTCACCGACCTGACACGTCAACCAATCATATTGTAACACGTGGCATCACCTGCTACGTCATCATGTGCCACGTGGCACTTAATGTGACACGTTATCATCCAACTGATGGAAAGACTAACGTGACTAAGTCGTGTATCTTTTGGGGACGATTTTGATTAACTTTATCTTTTGAAGACCAAAATAGAAATCGGAGTATCTTTAAGGGACGATTTTGAATATTAACTCTAATATTATTGTTTGACACATGTTTCTCAAACATCAATAATATTGTTACTAGTGTATTAATAAATTTAGCGTTTGGACGCATAGTAAGCTAATAGAGCCATACTATACTATTTTCTCATGATATATATATATATATATATATATATATATATGACTAAGAATTTAAATTTTGATATACCACTATTAGTGTAAAATATTTTTATGAATACATTCAACTATATAATAGTACCGTAGGAGACGTAAGCAGTGAAGGCGGTGGATCCGGTGAGTGCAGAAACGGCGGCATATTTGAGGAAGCTCCCGATGCCGAGTGAGGAGGCGACTGTTTGGTAAAGCTTTTTTAAAAAGTATTTGTACTTTTTAAAAGTTTAAATTTTTTATTTTATATTTAATAAATTAAAAAGATCATGTGTTTGTGCTTATAATTTTTAAAAGATCGAATACCTTTTAAAGTACATAAAATCAGGGACGTAATTTTTAAAAGATCGAATACTTTTTAAAGTACATAAAATCAGGGACAAATCTAAAAATATTATCATGGGGCTAATAACATATATAATATTAAAATATTATGCAAAAAATTATGTAATGTGAAATGTATTACAAAAATATACCGATAGAGAATATATTTTAAAATACAAAAAATATGTATGTATGTTTTATTAACGATATGGTCAATTTTTCATATCATAAAATTCATCGATAATAGAATCTGTGTTAAAATTTTCAACAATTTTTTTTTAATATGATTAAAAGACAATTAGCAAGAAATTCATCTTTCATTTTGTTTCAAAGTTATTCTTCACAACATTCATCGCTGAAAAAGATCTCTCAGTTGTAGTAGTTGAAACATAGAGAATTAATACCAAATGAATTAAGAAGAACGCTCACAAGAAGAAAAAAATTCATTTTGTGAAATTTAAAAAATTTTATTTAATTTAAAAATATTAGTAATAATATTTTTCAGATTTTTTTAATATTATTACTTACTTTTTAGATATTAGAAATTATTAATTTTTAAGTTAGATTAGACTTTTATTTATATTAAACTAAATACTAATAAATAAATTTTTTAAAAAATTAAATCATACTTAATAACTTATTACTATTAATCTTTTTTTAAAAAAGTTGGGGGTCGAGGCCTCCACTCACCCCGTATGTCCCTCCCTGCATAAAATAGTACTTGCTTGTGTTTTTTAAAATTTAAAAATCTAATATAACTTCATATGTTAACTAATTTTTAAATTTAACACTTATATTTATATCTATTATATTATTTTTAAATTTTAAAAATTATTTTATCAAATACAATTAATATTATTTATATTTATTAAAAGTTATTTTTGATTTAATTTATCAAATATAAATATTATAATTTTTATTATTATGTATTTTAGGTCTTTATTGAATAACGGGTAGTTTAGAATTTCGGAATTTGTTTCAAATATTCAATAACTTGATTTTTAATAATTATCTTAATATTTTTTTGGTTACTTTGTGTGCCCTATTGTTATTTAGTCGGTTCTTATGAATCTAATTCATAGAAATTCCGTCCAGTAAAATGGACGAATTATAAATTTCTAAAATAATAGATAGAAATATAGCAAATAAAGCCATTGAATAGGTAACAAAACAACCTTGCCCCCACTGCCACTAAATCACCACCGCCCCAAGTTATTAATGAATTCATCCTATAAGTCATTTATTTTATTGTCGAACTCTAACTACTCTAAAAAATCAAAGACACACACACACACACACATATATATGAGATCTCCCTATTCTATTAATAAGGATTTATCTATTAATAGAAGATTAATTTAGTAATAGTTCTTTCTATTAATACTTCTATATTAATACTTATAATATAAAAGGATTAATCGTAGAAATTAGTCGTATAAATAGATTTATATCTTCTTTTTTTTAATGAAGAATTTGTCCAATTAATAGAGTTTATTCTAGTATTTGATTTGTAAATCATTGGATTTTTCTTACTCATTGTTGAATCGTTTTGATTTTGACTTAATTTAAATTCAACGATTTTTTGGAATGTAAGTAGCACTAAAGTTGGGAATTGTTTTATTTTTTCGTTTATAAATAAAAAAATTTTGATGATCCATTTTGCTCTTTCTTTTAAAAAATTTATAAACAATTTTGTTCTTGCATTTAAATATTATATATATAATATAATGAATGTTATATTCAAATATCTTATATTCAAATTGGAAAATTGAATATTGTATTAATTGATAAAATTGAATAAAATAACTAAAAATAAAATACATTATCTTCATGCATAAGTATACTAGATTATCCAGTATAAAAGATTGAAAAATTTCCTGTCTTTTGTTTGTTTCTATTGCATTCTATCTCATCGTATCCCGTTCGGTTATGCGATATTTGAGAATCGCCGTCAATGCCTCTGCCATTCTATGAGTCTCTTCCTTTTTGCGTATGGCATCGCCAATCCTATCCATTAGACAATGGACGCTTTTCTTTTTTTCTTCTAACTTTTCACTAAATTGAATTTAGTGAAAAGTTAGAAGAAAAAATGGAATAATATCTACAAATACTAATATATAATATATAGATATATATACTATATATATAAATATATATAATATAATGAATGTTATATTCAAAAATCTTATATTCAAATTGAAAAATTGAATATTGTATTAATTGATAATGCTGGCAATCAACTTTTACCTCTTATTCTAGTATGTGCGTCCGGAGGAGCACGTATGCAAGAAGGAAGTCTGAGCTTGATGCAAATGGCTAAAATATCTTCTGCTTTATATGAGTATCAAAAAAAGAAAAGGTTATTCTATGTATCCATCCTTACATGGATCAATAAGAATTTACCTATCCCAATAACAAAAAAATCCTGACTTGAATGATCCTGTATTAAGAGCGAGGGGTTCGAATCCCTCCTCGCCCACAACCGGCCAAAAAGGTAAGGACCCTTATCTCTGGGGGTAAGAAAATCATGATTGGGCTAGCGGACCCAAAGCTATGGAACTTGGGTGTGGGTATTCAAAAAATTTTTTTGTATAAAAAATACAAACGTTGGAATACTCTGAATTAGCTGGATTCTATTCTCTAATAGAATATAGAATTTGTATATAATATTAACTAAAATAGTTTCAAATAGTCATATTTTTTAATAAAATCAAAGAAACAGAATTTTAGAATTATTCCCCAGAAAAGCATGAAAAAAAAGCTCAAATGGTACGATTCCGTCGTCACCCCAGACCAAACTAAAGATATTAAGCATAACAAACATTTTGTTCTTTAAAATTTGTACAATCTTTTTTTATTGTCAAAATTTTTATTGTATATTTTTGTACATATAAAATATATATATTCTAATATATTAATAAAATATAATATTAAAATTATTAAAATAAAAAATATTACTTTTTATGAATATATTCATAATTTAATATTAATTTTTATAAATTATTTTTAAAAAGTAAAAACTTTACTTTACCAAACTAATCCTAAGATTGGTGCAGAGAAAGCGATGACGACAGAAACTCAGTAAGAATTCACCGACTCGTTTTGAGCGAAGAACTCGCATTCGTGACAACATAGCTGACTAGCTGTGATATGCAAGAGTGTGTGTGAGAAAAAAGAAAGGGTTATAATATTTGTATTTGTATTGTATTTGTATTTATATATAAATATAAATATATAATTATTGATCTAATAGTTAAATTTTTATATATACTTAACATTTTTATATTTATATATTATATTGCATAATTTTTCATAAAATGATTAACCATCAGAATAATTAAATTTATCGTAATAAAATAATCAAATATGTCATAATTAAAAATCAAATGTTTTTAATAGTAATATAGTTAATTTTTTTTTATAAATACCAAATACATATTCCTAGGCAATAACGAATTAATGTTACATAATGGTTGGATTGGATCACTTCAAATTTCAAAAACAATTATTCCACTTAAATTAGGTTAACCCTTCTCTAAGGCTAAGGCTGCACACGGATCGAATTGGATATAGGCTAAAATTCTATTCGATCCGCACTGTACTCATTGGATCGGATCGGATACAATATCTGCATTTTTTTCAGGTCAGATTCGATCCGATCCGATCCGCATACTTGCGGATCGGATCGGATCAGATATCGGGTATATCCGTATAATTAAAAAAAAAAACTATTTTAAGATTCTATTTGATTATTTTTACAAAAAAATATCTATAACATTTATTTTTCACCTGTTTGAGCCTATTTACTCTTAAAATATTATTAATAAAAATTCTCTTGAATAACAAAAAAAATAATAATATAAAATTTAAGTTTAATTATTTTAAGTTAAAGTACAACATAAAAAATTAAAAACAAAGATATCATAAAATTCATATCACATTAGAGTTTACTTTCTTAAACTATGTTATTTATATGAGATGTGCGGATTTGCGAATTGAATCTGCAGATATCACTGCTAAATCCGCAATTCAATCCTACCATAGCGCGGATCGGATATTATCCACAAAATTCGAATCGGATGCGAATAATTACCGCAGATATGCGGATATTATCGGATATGCGGATATTATCCGATCCATGTGCAGCCCTATTCAAGGCACAAAAACAGCTTAAAAAGGATTAAAATTTGAGTCCATCAATAAAACCTAACCCTACCAAAACCATTGGTGCCGCCGCCAAAGACCCTTTTTTTTTTCTCTGAAACCTTAGAATTAATGCAATAATGCATTATTTACTATCAGAAACTCCAGAAAAAGCATTGCAACAGTCGTTAGAAATCACCGCCAGAGACGCCGGCGCCGCTTTCAAATATGCATTGGTTGGAGGATCCATCTTCCACTTTTTCAAAGGCTTATGCCGCTCGCCGGATGGAGAACGCCTCGCCGGCGCGTGGCACGCTATGGGAGTGAACGCGCCGCGCGTGGCCGGTAAGTTTGGGGCGTGGTTCGGTCTCAGCGCTGCCGTTGACAATGCCTTGTGCTACGCTCGCCAGAAAGACGACCATTGGAACTACATTGCCTCCAACACCATCCCCACCGTACTTCTCTGCATGCACCGTGGCCGTGCCGCCACCGTACGCTGGGCGTCCCTTGTCGCTGTGTACAGCGTGGCTATGCAGCTTTCGTTGCCCATTCTCCAGAGATACGAAGCTGAATTTAATGAAAAATATGGGGATAATACCAAGTAGCAAGTGCTTTATTTATTTTTTTAGTATATGTATTGGGATAATATGCCTAATAATTTTTTTGAAAATTTTATAACAATTAAATTTAATATTTAATTATTTTAATATTAAAATAATGAATCAAGGAGTAATAATTTTATTTATTTTCAGAATATAACAATTATTCATTAATAATAATAATATATAATTTGTTATTAAATTAAAATATTTATATTATAATTTTATTTTTTCATGATTAATAGACATTAACTAAAACAAAATCAATTTATTTATTTAGTAAAACCAAATTATTAATATAATTAATTGGCTATAGTTAATATGATAAAATAAAATATTAAATAATTTGATATTTATTTCAATTAAATTAAATTAAATATTAATTAATTAATCAAATAAAATAAATAAAAAATAGGGGTAAGTATGATTTTGGCCCCTAACGTTGACGGCCAGAATCGAAATCGTCCCTCATCTAATTTTCGACTTAAAATAGTCCTTAACGTTTTTTTTCGTATTAAAATCGTCCCTCATCACTCCCAACACAATTACCTCCTCCACCACCACCACCATCAACACCAACACCACTGCCACAACCTCCACCAACACCACCACCACCACCAGCAGCAGCACCACCACCACCACCACCAACGTTGCCGCCGTCCCCTCTACCCTTTCCCCTTCCTCCTCCCCCTCCTTGCCTCTCCTTCCCCCCACCCCCACCCCCACGCGTCCCTTCCCCCTCCCCGTCTCCCCTTTTCCCCACCCCCAAACAGAAACAGAAACAAAGAAACAGAAATTCAAAGAAAGAGATCTGATTCAAAGAAATTCAAAGAAATCTACAGAAGAGATTTGGTTCAAAGAAATTCAAATCAACAGAGGAGTATGTATGAACGGCGACGGTGAGCTCTGGTTCGAGGAGATCCGAGACAGGGAATAAGAGAAGGACGGGAGAGGGTCGCGGTTGATCTAGACAGAATAAGAGAAGGACGGGAGAGGGTCGCGGTTGATCTAGACAGGAGAGAGGCAGCAGCTGCAGCGGCGGGACAGCGAGACTGCGGCAGCGGGACGGCGGCTTCCCTTCCCCCTTCATCGTCATCATCATCAGAGTTCTGGAGAAGGCGGCGACGACGACGAGGTCACGGCGGCGACGACGGAAGCTCTCCGGCGCCGTCCCCCTCCCCCTCTTCCCTTCCCCTCCCCTCCCCTTCGTATACCCTTTTCTTTCCCCACCCCCTCCCCCCAACGCGTTTTCGTCCCCTCCCCCCAACACTGCGTTTTTGTTTTTTTTTTAATTTTATAATTTTTATTATTAAAATAAGAATAGGGGTAGTTTAGGAATAAAACAAAAAATTTTATTAAAAAATACGATTTTAATACGAAAAAAAATGTTAAGGACGATTTTATATCGAAAATTAGATGAGGGACGGTTTCGATTCTGATCCTCAACGTTAGGGACCAAAATCATAGTTACCCCTAAAAAATACCTTTAAGAACTTGTCACATTGTTATTAATTGAAAAAATTTGATTTTATTAATATATAATATAGATATTTAGTTTGTATTTATTTATATATAATAAAAAAATTATAATTTGTACAAAAAGGTTAAGGATTCAAGACTAAATCAGTTAGAATTTCAATTTAATTTTTAAAATTTTAATATATTAAAATTTTAAATGAGTCAATTAACTAATTTTATAAAGAAAAATATTACGTCAGAAAAATTTGTTATTTTTTGCTAATAACAAAAAATGTTTAAAAGTGTGAGTTAAAAGTATGTTATTAAATTAATAAATTAAAAACATTAGATTAATAAATAAAGTTATTGACCAAAAATAATA
The DNA here is from genome assembly GCF_003086295.3 of Arachis hypogaea. Lineage (NCBI taxonomy): Eukaryota > Viridiplantae > Streptophyta > Magnoliopsida > Fabales > Fabaceae > Arachis > Arachis hypogaea. The sequence goes on from NC_092052.1 coordinate 2,432,057, forward strand.
AATTTTGTTAGTTTTTGAAATTTTTTTAATAAAACTTTCACTAAATTAAACGATTTCAGAATTTTTTATGTGTATATAAATAATATTTTATTAGCAATAATGTATTGATATTGAACATTCATTCGAGGGACAGATTATTGAGAATTTGCAAATATAATCCTCAACCTTACGAGGTTTTTCATTTGCTCTTTCATATTTTATTAACAAAGTCGTCATTTAATTCTGGTTAATTTCTATGGCTTTTTAATTATTTCCTCATTTTGTTGTGGTTAATTATTTGTCAGACTTATATTTTTAAAATGTCAAAAAATTATTGTTCGACACGTTTTTCAAACATCAATGATATAGTTACTATTATATTTCTAACTTTTTAGTTGGGAGAGGACGCACCCCCTTAATCATACTTAAACTTCAATCAAACCGCATTCATTAAGAAAAATGGGTAAATAGTTGTTGGGACTAAAAATTCTTTATTCTGTTCTTTTTTTTTGTTCTTCTTCATTCTCTTCATCTTCCTACGGTTTCTCCTTATCTTCTTTTTCAAAATTTTAACTTATAATATAGCCAAACTCACTATACCCTTGCAGTTAACATAAATTATAATCATATTCACTTACGATTATGATAATCATACACTCAATAATCAACATAACAAATACAATTAAGTTCATTAATTTCATCATAATCGCATAACTTAAGATTTGAGAGAATGATACTTACTTTCACTAAAGATCTGTTACCTCAAAATAGTTAGCTGGCAGAGATTGTGAAGTTGGTAATGGTGACTGGCGATTTTTCTGGTACAGCTTCAACGAGCAACAATAGCAATGACAAGATGGCGACAATGACAATTTGACAGCTCAAAGACTGCGACATAGAAAAGAAAAATAAGATGTAGGGATGGCAGCAATAGCAATGGCATCAGCAACTATGGCAGTATCAATTATGTGGAGTCAGAACGACAACTACAGTAGAACAAGTTAGAACAAATGCAAGTCAGCTACGGTGTAGGAGAATGAAGAGCAGAAGAACGATGACAAAAGTACATTGGCAAAAACTGTTACAGTGCAGAAGTAGAAGCAGCAGCGAAGGCTCATTCTCGAATCGACGAAGGCAACAACAATTGAGGACTGGGGAAGAAGCAGGGCAAGATGTGGGAATAGGAAAGGAAGAGAAAGTAGAAAATAGAGATTGGTTCGATGATGGCGGTGCCGCGGTGATGATGATGAAGGTGAAGCTTGATGATGATGCTGACTGACCAAAGAGAAAAGAGAAGAGAAAGAAAAAAGGAGGGAAGAAGAGGAGAAGAGAAGAGTTTTTTTTTTTTTTTTCAAAGAAGGAATTTTTAATTTATAACCATTTAGAGTTGACAAATCAGCTTGATACATCACTCTTGTAAGTTGCAACTATTTGTCAACCAGTAGTCAAGGTTGATTTGTCCATTTTCCTGAATGGATAGAGTCAGTTGAGGTTTTGATTAAGGTGCACATTGTCCCTTGGTTAAAAGGTCAGAAAACGAAAAAATATTTGTCCCTTGGTTAAAAGGTCAGGAAACGAAAAAATATTTACCCTTGTATTAATAACTTTGGACATATAGTAAGCTAGAGCGATACTATACTATTTTCTGATTTCTTGATATGAATATATTATATATGAATTAAGAATTTAAATTTTGATATATCACTATTAGAATAAAATATTTTATGCATACATTTAATTATATAATAGTACATTAATAAAAATAATTATTTTTTATATTAATAACGTAAATAATTATATACAAAATAAATATAATTAAATAATTATATAAAATATTTTATATTATTTGGGCACCTAAATTAAACGCCATGACTAATGAGGAACTATGTATGGTAACCCTTAGATAAAAATTGACGGTAAATTTCTCATATTAAAATAGTAACTTACGACATATATTGCTACTTGTCATTTCAATAACAACTTCAATTACGAGGAACGTAACACATGCAAGGCAATTAATACATACGTGGCCTGGAATAAAACTCCAGAACTGAAAGTAAAATTGATGGAATAAATTTTTGGTCACATGTATGTAAGTTACCAATTTTATCTTCCAACAAATTATTTTATTTAAAATTCATCGATTTATCAATTAACAAATAATAAAAAAAAGTTCCAATTTCCATTGATGATAAATTCTATAAATTTAAACATCTTTTAGATAGATTTCTACGCATTGAAAAAGAGAAATTAAGAATAATAAGATAAATTTGATATCTTATATAAATTAAAACTCGATTCAATAAAAACCTTCTTGAAATCTACATAGTCATGTATATATATATAGTTCTTCTTTGTTCTTCACCACTATACACCAATCATTTGCGTAAGCTTTCTCCAATAACTGAAACAAAGGAAAAAAATTAGTGCAAACAACGCAGGTTCTTGTTATATCTTTCAATTGTATTTTTTTCTTTAAGAATTTTGAGGAAAAAAATTAAGCTAATTAATGCTACCTTTTATCCTCCTTGGATCGCTTATTTCGCTTAATGAATTCAGTTGGAATATCACATCCTCTATAAGATTGTAGTATTGGTCTTATATCAGTTGGACGCTGACGGGCAACACCTGCAAAAACAGAAAGTGTGTTAATAATTCATAAAATTATTAGAAGTTTTAAAAGAAACTAAAGAATTTTTTTTTTAAAAAATAGCTTCTTTATTTTTTAAGATATGGTAAAGAGAATATGTCATTATATAACAATTTTAAAGTCTAATTAAGTGTATATAAAAATCAGCTAACAATCAACTATTACATATAAAAATATGTATTTGGAATCTCAAGAACTTTTTATTACACTACTGTAAATAAGTTTGATTATTCTATTATAATAAATTTGATTATTTTTATAATTGATTATTTAATTAAAAAAATTTGTAAATTAATATATATAAATGTATATAAATACATAATAACTAATTTAGTGACTAATTTTTAATATTTACTTATCAACTTTTAAGATTTAACATATATAGAAAGCTTACACTTGAGAAATGGTATAAAATCTAAGAGAGTTGTGTCATCTTTATCAAATCCTTCGCATGGTTTGATAGGAACGCAATTTTCTGGTTGAAGACAATTTTCCAAAGCGTGGGCACTTAAATAAATAACTTTAGCTGGATCTCTGTTTAGTTTTGAAAGATCCTACAAAGAAAATCAAATAAAGAAAACGGAAAATAACATCTCAATATATATAAGAATACAATATACGAAACATTTTATAATGAATATATAAATGACAAGATTAAGCACACATGATATATATAATAATACTATTGGCCTAGATTTCTTATTTGATTTTACCTCGTATACAAGCAAAATTGCACCCAGTATTTACTGTTCCATTGTTGATAACTTCCAAGGAAATTCCAGAGAGAATTGAATAAGTAATAACAAAGTAATACTTACTCTAAAGTGTTTTCCATCTCGATACTTAGTAGCTACCCTTGATAAGGTATATCTAATGCATCTTTTAGTGGGATCTAGCCTATTTATTACTTTTTTTACATGCTGCACAAATCAACAAAACAAGAATACATTAATATTGAAGGAAAATATTAAGAAAATAACAATTCATGGGATTATATTTGGCAAGTGTTTAAGAATGAAAAATATAAAAAAAAATATTGAGATAAAAGAATAAAATATATAGAAGTTTTGTCTTTTATTTTTGTGTTTCAATTATTTTTAATTTTTGTATAAAATATGGAAAAAAATTTGTGCAATGTTAGGGGGTCAGCAATTTTTGTGATTAGTAGCCATCAAATAGCCATCAATGATGATTTAATGGTGTGATATTGGTGTAAGATTTCATCCAATGGCTCACATTTCTCTGTTGGTTACATGCTGGCCAAAATTCAATAAAATTGCTGGCCTCCTAGACTTTTCCAAAAAATTTATGTCACACCAAAAACAATTTGTTATGTTTGACTCGGTTAATAAAATAAAGAAAACATTATATTACCCCTTGATTTTCCGCATCTGTATACACCACAATTTCATAGAGGCCAGATAGATGTTCCAAGAAATCAACAACTCCAGGTCTCTTGACTGGCTCCCACCAATCTAATCGCTTTACATGCAAAATTAAAAGAAAAACCTTTAAAATAAAGATGCTTCACCATTTTTTTCTGAATTTTAATACAAACAAAGAATGGTATATTTTACAATTGAAGCCTAATTCATTACCATCCACTCATAGTAAATTAATGTCTCGTCAAGATCTAGAACAAGTGTATACACATGTTTTCCTTCATCAGGAGACAAGTCAGGGAGGAGTTTATCTTTCCATGGCTCGGTATAACTCTAAAAAGAAGTATATGAATAACAAAGATTAATATCAAAGGTAGAAAATATAGTTTAAAAAAAAAAAAAAACAAATGTCAAAACCAAAATAAAAGGATAAAAAGAAAGAAAGAAATAAAATACTCGAATAATTCCTTCAATTAGGGTTCTTTTTTCCAAATAAAGCTCTATTGCTTTAGTAGGCACTGAAACATTGTGTTAGAAAGAAATATGATCAGCATGCAAATAAAAGCATAATTAAATAAAAATGTTGATTTGATGACTAAATTTTTTATATACACACAAACATTAATTCGAGACAAGTGATGTGAACCTGAGATTGCAGTTGAATATAACTCGTGTTGAAATTTCTGCACAATAATTAGGGTAACAAATAATGAAGGCATGCATGGCTGAAAGCAAAATCAACATGAAATCGAATGTGAGATTAAAGAAGCTGTGAGCAGCACTCACGCCAAGAGCTGTACATTCATTATCGCCAGCACCAGAAGCAGTAGTGTACTTGGCGGATTCACGAATCGATTTTGTTTTCTCTTCAATTTCATCTAAACTGTAAGCTGGTGAACACAAAATAAACTTCACTTGAACCTTTTCAAGATCAACGCAATGATTTAATTCAGTGAAGATTAAAGCTAATTTAATATAGTTTCTGATCGGATCTAATTCCGATAATAAGAATTAAGAAATTAAACGTACCGTAGGAGACGTAAGCAGTGAAGGCGGTGGATCCGGTGAGTGCAGAAACGGCGGCATATTTGAGGTAGCTCCCGATGCGAAGTGAGGAGGCGGCTGCAGGAGGATTAAGATTGGTGCAGAGAAAGCGATGACGACAGAAACTCAGTAAGAATTCACCGACTCGTTTTGAGCGAAGAACTCGCATTCGTGACAACATAGCTGACTAGCTGTGATTTGCAAGAGTGTGTGTGAAGAGAAGGAAAGGGGTTTAACTTTTAACTTTTAACTTTTAACTTTTAAACAAGTAATTAGGTTATTATTATTATTTGCATGCAAACACTCTAACCCCTTCCGCAAGAGTTGCTATAAAGTGAAACGGAAGAGCAAGACATAGTGATCCTAGAGTGGGCTTCCATAGTCTCAGGGAAATGGGCTTGGGCTTTAATGGTTTAACCTACCAACTTTTTAATTTCATTGCATTGTGCATCACGCGAACGCCATTACCACATTTTAACCTTACAGAAATGCAAGCTCTTTCTCCTTTTTAACATTTTATTTTTCATTCTGTTACTCCTTTTTACAGAGGAACAACGCGATCTTCATAGAACATCAACTCTGAACATTATCTACTAATCTTTGTGTTAATTATTTTCAACCTTTGGTAGTCGTCGAACCATATTGAGCTTTAACCGGTTGTGGCATACATACATATTTTCTTAGTCGATGTTTTGGAAAAAAATAAGAAAGAAAAGTGAACAAAAAGGCTTTATGCAAATTTTCTCTTTGGACAATGAAAAGGGGAAAAAAAAATTAAATGAACAAACATTGTTCTTGTGTTGTAGATAATGGGGAAAAAATGAAATTCATCAAGCAAACAATCGCATTTGTCTCTTACACAGATCCGTTGATAAACAAATGAAATACAGCATACTCCAGGAAAATTTCAAGATTTCCAGTTAAAGTCATGTTTGCTGAATCCGCAAGCTAACATGATATATACAATATTTACATAAGAACATGCATATAATAGGTAGAAATTCAATGGAAACCCACACTAGGATTTACATGAAAGCTCATTGACCAGCTGATGGATTTGTCAGTAACTCAAGTGATTTCTTCAAGAAGTCTACTGCAACTGAGACATCATCAAATGCAAGTGCCCCCACAGCAAATCTTGCGGCCTTATGCGCCTCTGCTATTTTCTCAGGTGCTGGCTGGTAGTTACTGTCATACTGATATGTCTGAGTGTTTGAGATATTTCCGTTTTTGTTCCCAGAACTATGCTGAGCAATTGGTGAATGACTCGTGGTAAGAGGAGCAGACTGTGAAGAGTATGAAGGATCAGGCCCTTGAATATAAGTATAGTTCGAAGGGACTGATGGTAGGCTGCTTTCTGTAAAACTTGGGTACGATTGAAAGTGTGGATACGAGTGCGAAGATGGAGGTTCTTGAGAAGGGTAGTTTGAGCCTAAATGCTGTGAGTGTTCTGGTGAGTACTGCTGATGGTTGTAAGGCTCAGAATAAGAGCTATCTGATCTAGCAAGTGGGGGAGAATGGTAATCTTGGGCAGGTGGTGGAGGATGATAATCTTGGGAAGGAGGAGGAGGATGGTAATCTTGCGAGGGTGGAGGAGAATGATAATCTTGGGAAGGAGGAGGAGGATGGTAATCTTGAGAAGGATAGAAAGGTGTGTAAGGTTGAGAAGATGGAGAAACACTGGAAGAATGCTTATTATTGTTTACTCTATCATGAAACTGCATAGATGGTGGAATGTTTGGCAAATGCTGGTCATTAGCAGTATCATGGAATTGAGGTGCAGAATGAGAGCTTGGGAGATTATGGTAGTCAACAGGGTTATGATAACTAGGTGACGGATCGGATTCTGGTCCAGGACTTGCAGTAGTTTCATTGGTGTCAACATTCTGCAAAAGTAAAGATAGCTGAAAATTAATTCTTCACATTTATTATTCTATTAACACTTCTTTTTTAGTATTGGTCTATTACACATATTTACTTATTGATCAAACTCTGACTAAACCAAGTTGAGTTTAGAACCATACAGGTGTAGTATTAGGAGTACTCGGTAAAAATGAAAGGTCATCATCACCAGCCGGTGGGCCAGCTGTGGGCTTCCTTCCTTCTTTCACAGCCTTTCTTATATCTGCTGCTTTCCAGGCAGCATATTTCTGTTTCTGTTCCAGCTGAAAAGAAATTCAGAAAAGCATTAAACCAACAATGAGAAGTTATTTTTCAGTTGCAAATAACTTCCAACATAAACAACAGTTCGCGAGAATCTGCAAAATGCAACAAGAGATGCATAAAAGGAAAGTTGAATAGATTAACCAGATACGCACATCAGGTTGAAGTGCTCCAAATTGATTAAGAATCTCGAAAAAGATGCTAGCTGCATAAAATGTTTTTGCTGTATTCCTGCCCAAGTCATAGAACTTATGTCAAAAACTGGTCAAAGATGAAACTTTAAAGTTCAAATAGAAGCCGCCAAAAAGAAATATGAGCAATCATACTTGGAGTGAAAGGGGAATACAACAGACAGAAGCAACAGATAAGCCAAAACCCAAAAGACAAAATCAGTTCATGCCTAAGAAATTATGGAGTTATAAACGGTGGAAAAAAGCGAGTAACATACAAGTCTGCTCTTCCAGCACGATCTTGCTTGTCTGCTTTTCCAAACACATTCAAGGCAAATCCCTCAATATATAGATTATCCTCTGGTCCAATCTGGATTGACTTCTTATCCTGTAAGAAAGAAAATGGAGGATCAACGATGAACCAACATGAAATTACAAAAGTTGAGTACGAAAAATACAAACAAAACCAACCACAAATACCTCCAATCCTAACATAAACAATAACAAGCAGAGTAGTTGATCCACAAGATCAATCAAAACACAAATTCAATTGCAATTCCAATAGCTAATTGTGATTAAGATTAGGACTAAATGAAATTAAGCCGAAAACAGAATTATTATATTTACTGAGTTAGATTAAACACCTTCTCGAGCTGCTTCATGAGCGAAACAAGCAGAGCATTGGTGGTCTTGGTGCGTTCACTTTGCGGAATCTTTAATCCTCGCTCCATCGCATATAATCGACCTAAAAATTAGTAATAGCATCAAATTTTAATCCTATCCAATTCAGATCAGTGAATAAAACTTGATCGAGCAGGCGAATCAACAATCAAAAATAGGAATCGATCTAACAATCTATGAAAAGGAAAAAAAATTGAAAAGAGAACAATCAAATAAGAAAGAGATGATTACAGTAATAAGCGACGAGAGGCTCATGCTTTTGCAGCTCATCGGCGCGTTGAAGGTACGGTAATAGCAGCTTCGCCGGTTCGTTCTCGTTCGACATCGTTGTGAGAGCTTCAAAGAGAGAGAAAGAGAGAGAGACTCAGATCCTTGAAGCTAGCGAAGATGAATTCGAATATGATCTTTCTACAATGATACGGCGCCGTTTTATTCTATATATATATTTTTTTGGTCGTGGCCCATGGCCAAACAAACTGACCGGGTCGGGTCGAACCCCGCCCAAACTACAACCAGAAATTCCTATTTTATGAGTTTTTTTTCATTACATGTTTACTTGGAAAATCCCAAATTCTGAACTATGTTAGTGAACAATGCAATTACATATAGAGTAACCTCTTTTATCCACTCATGATTTTAGTAATTTTTTTAGAAGTGTAGAGTGTTTTTATTTTATTGAACCAATTTTAAAATTTATTGTTTATATTATCTAAAAAAGTCATTGTCTACTTAACAAAATCGATTTGATACTGTTTTATGCAATAAAATATTTTATCTTTTGGTAAAAAAAAAAATAGAGATAAAACGGCTTCAGTGGATAAGCCAACATGTATTGATAAAATCTCCAAACATCAAACATAACATGCACATCTAAGAAAAGTTCCCTCTCCAAATTATATGGTCACTCACATTATATTATATATATATATATTTATATCCTAAAGACAGCAGCAACTAGTAATATGAGAATGCTACAAAGATGAAATTGTTGGGTTTGAAAAACAAAGACCCTCTCATTCACTAGGGAGATGCAGGGATGGGTTCAGTTCCAGAGACCAGAGAAGCACCATCTTCTTTTGATATGGCCACATAATTCACAGGTGCAGATAGTCTATGATTATCTCTTTTCGAGTCTTTTGAGATCGACCGGCTTCCATTTTGATGAGTATTCAGTGATAGCCTCCGGTTAGGAGTCCCGTTGGCTCCGCCGTTAGCTCGAGGACCTCCCTTCTTGGCACTCACCGGCCGAGCAGGGCTAGGTCTTGATCCAAATACAGAATCTTGTTCTGTGCTTTGCTGCTCATGGTACTTCTTCTGGTCCTGCACATAACAAATTCCATGAGCTATGTATGATAGTTAAGATGTTGACATATATTATGTTAAGCAATTTAGTCAGACTTGTCAAACTACTGAACGATTTTCAACTATCAGCTTTACATAAAGACATCTTACTCGCATCCTTCGCCTTTCCTCTTCTCTCTCGTGCCTAAGCATGGCGTATTCGTCTAGCATAGCAAGAAGAGGAACGCCGTCGTATGCGAATGACATGTCATGATCTTCTTCCCATGCACGAGTTTTGGCAACCAAAGTATCAACCAAGGCTGCATTTATACCAAAAGAAACAAAGTTAATCACTCCATTAATGTGCCACCATGTTGTTTACTTACAAAGAAAGTTATCTCATTCGATATGTACCCGGAATTTTGTTGACAAGTATGCGAGCTTTCTCTGCACGTTTGAGGTTCAAGTGGGCACCTCTGCTTGCATTGTACCTGTTTTCATCCTGTTTCACAAAGTATATATAACAAGTTAAGAACCCACATTTTGAAATGATCATAACATGAATCAAAGCATAAGGGAGATTGTAAGTATAAGTACCCGATTGTAATCTTCAAGCCAACTCTCTTCTTCACATGCTGACATCCATTTCTCAACCTTGTCTAATATATCTCTTCGGCTTAAAGCTTCTTCTTTAGCTTTTGCTATCTGATTATCCATGTCAGCAAGTAATTCAGCCGGTTCGACATTACCAGAATCGATCATTTCCATGATCTTCTCCCGGGCCGCTTCCGGATCTATTTCGACATGAGCACGGGCAAAGATCTCTTCCAGTTCTGCTTGCTTCTTGAAAGCAATTTCCTTCATCCTGCTGGCCTTCAGCTGATCAAGCCTCTCGACTTCCACTTCGGCCTTCACAACAAAGAATGAGAAAATAATCCATCAGCAGCATAAATCTCAGAGCCCAAACTCTGTATACTTAGAAAATCTTTAGTACCTGCTCAATCAAATCTAGTGCAAGGGACCCGGGAACATTGACCTCATCTACTGAAGCCGACATATTGCAAGTAACATGGTCGAATAGTCTCCTTTCCTCCGGATGTGTATCCATTAGATTCCACAGATCAGTTAACTGAGAAGCTAATTCTTGGAGCTGCAAAGGATACACCGGTCAAGGCAAGATAGAAACCAAGTCTACAATGTATATATAAACATATGGTTGTTCTAATTTCTAAATGCATTACCTTTTGCAGCCTTTGCTTTTTATCTTCCTTCAGTGTCAACACTGTCTTAGCCAGCCTAGCTAGAGTGTCATTGCTTATGCTTTTGGATTGAACACCGGTAGAATCATCGAGGCTCGGGTGTACCTCGGTTACAGTACTGAAGAAGTCCATACCTAGGACAGCACATAGATCATGCACAGTACTCACAAATTCAAGAACCTTGTGCAACCTCTCACTCTGCCAAACAAAGCAATGCAATGAAACTCTCAATCTACAACACTGTTTATTGAATGTAGTTTTCAAATACTACACTGTTAAGCTCTCAATTGCAATACTCTCTATGAAGATTCACCTTTTCCTTTTGAAGTTCTTGGAGCTCAGATTGATATTCATCTAGCTTCTTCAGAGAGAGGTCAGATTGATTGATTGCAGGTGGATTATCGCTGAGACTTAAATTGCCAGCTATCTCTCCACATATCTTCTGGATCTGTGATTGCACATCTGAGAACTCCTTTATTCTTTCTTCTTTTTGTTCCCACAATTGTTCGAGTATCGGTGCAATAGCTGCAAGCTGTTCCTTGATAGTTCCAGAAGTGCTTTCAGGCTGCAAAAGCACAAATAGCAACATAGTAAATTAATATAATGACACTAAAGTTAATACAAATACAATGACACTAACATAGCCTTAATATTCAGATGCATCATAAAGTTAAGATAACCACTCAGATAAAATTGTCTTTAGGTAAAAATGATAGGTGAAAACCTGTAGATAGTTTGACATATTTGACTAAATTAATATCTAACAGTTCTCAACTATCATCTTCACACGAGTGAGTAGTGACCTAAAGTTAAATCTAGAGCTCATGTGTGTGTTACTAACAACTAAGGCAGAGCTCTTTTCGCCAAGAGCCGATAGAAGACTAGATAGCTCAAGCTTAGCATCAGACAAGGCTTGAAGTAGTTGCGCCCTCGACGTTGCAGCCTGCTCAACCTTTCTCCTGTACACATCTAAGCATTCCTGCTCTAACTGAAGCAGCATCTTGTCACGCTGCTCGTCGCTCTCTCCCACCTCATCCCATATTTCCTACAGCAAGATAAGCCAGCATTACAATTCTGTTTGAACATACATACACATATCAGTGATTACACAGATGAGAACCAAAAAAAAACATGAATTAGGTTACCTGCAGCTTCTTTAGCAAGGAACCACAGGTGTTCTCTCCAACAAGGGGATTATGAGCTTCTGTCACTGCCATTGAAGTTCAAGAGTAACCTAGCCTACACCACAACAGAAGAATCAAGAATGAACATAATGTTTATAACTAGACAATAATTTCATATCAACATGAAAATCATATAACATACCAAACAAACAAACACAGAAAAATGGTACATTTCATTCTGGGAACAGAATATAGCAAAATTAACCAGTCTATGCATATGGTAAAAACTAAAAAGTAGTGATTAACAGAATAATTAGAGCAATTAAGACAAGTGAAAGTTAAAAAATCTTGAGAGTTGCATCTAGAGAGAAAAAAATCTGCAAACAAAGTACAGAAGCATAATCCAAAGCTAAGAAAGAAAGATGAAGCAGAATGAGAATGAAGAGTTTCAGAAGGAAGAGAAAGAATCAGATCTCAAGAGTACCCCGTTGAGTATGAGGCTTTAGAGTGAGTGAGTGAGTTTGTTGCTTTCAGATCTGTGAGTAGTGAGTAGGGAACAATGAAGAAGAGAAAGAGAGAAAAAGAAAGTGAGTGAGTTTAAGAGTGCACTAACCACAAAGTACATAACACACAGGACCTCACTCTTGAACTTGAACTTCAAGCCATGGAGCCAAACTACTTGGTCCCACTCCACTATTTTATTATCTAATCCTATGTTTAAGTTTAACACTTTAAATATATGAGATATAAAAATTTCTATTTTTATATTTTATTTTGTAAAAATACTATTTTTCCACTAAAATTAGTATTTATATGAAAATATATGAATATATTTATATATAAATATATATTATTTAATTTATTTTTAATATATATTTATATTCGTAACTTATTTAGTGTATAAATTAAGAAAAAATATAGAGAGACAATGAGAATACTAAATAATATAAACAATAAATATATTAGATGTTTAATTCAATAGGTATGTAAATGATTATGTTGATTATTTTTAATTAAATGGTTACTTTTTATTTGATTTACTCATACACAGTTAATAATAGTTTGATGTTCAATTCACTAGATACAAGAATGATTATTCTAATGTTAAGGTTTAAGAAGTAATTTGAGAATAAATGAATTACAAAAATCTACTTTTCTTTTATTTCTTCCAAACAAAAAATAAAAAAATATATAGTTATAAAAGTTTAATAAAAATAAATTATATTTTTATTAAAATCTCTGTATTTTTTATTAAGAATACAAAATATATTAATTTAATATCTTAAAATAATATATCTATATTGTCAATATGATTTTATGTCCTTTTTTATCGCTTTTAATATTCTAGACTTATAAGTATACACATTCTTAAAACTCTTAATTATACTAGTCATCTAAAAATATATTTATTTACAAAGAATAAAGATGGTTTAATTAAATATATTAAATTATTTAGTAATTTCTAATTACTATCCTTGTATACAGATATTTTTATATAAATAACTTGGCTTGTATATATATTTAGTGTAACAATAAGTAATTTAGTGTGGAAATAACATGATTTTTTTTTTTTTTTTTGTATTCTGGAAATAACATGAGGGCTTGTCAGTGCCTCCATGTGTGATCTGTGTTCCTCAATCATTTCCCTTTCTCCCACATTATTAATTAATCATACTATAATTCTTTATAAACAATAATATGACCAAAATGCCCCCACCAAAATAAAAACATCGATAAAATGAAAAATAAAAATTTTATTATTGTTAAATTTATATTTTTATTTTACATGAACTCTATTTAAAAATAATTAAATATTATTTTCTCACTTTGGAAGAATACAATCTTTACTAAATACTTCTTTTTCCTTCATTGTAAAGACTTTGAATGGTGTCTTATTTATTAAAATAATAATTATTACTTGTTAATTAATAATATATAGAATTTATTATATTTGAATTAAATTAATTTAAATAATAATCACCAAAAAATTAATTTTAAATAGTATTAGTTTTCGATAGAATAAGATCTTCTCCATATTATTTTTTTATTGGCAATAGTATAACTTAAACCTTATTTTTCATTTTTAAATATTATTTAAAATGAACACATCTTTTTTAAGGATGAACCTAAAAAAACACACAAATTTAATATTGGCGGGAGAGGAAAAAGAGAAGAAATGGACCCAATGGAACACAAGTAATAAATACATCTGTTCAAAACTGAAACTCAAATCAATAATAACCACTTTTTTTCCTTCTAATATTATTCATAATAATTAGGAGTAAAAGTAATGTTGCAAAAAGATTAATTGAAAACTTGAATAATGTATCTATCTCTACTCTCTAGCCTACATGGGAGGCTCTTTAAAGATATGTTTGGTGTTTTATGTATTTATATTTTTTAATAATAATTTTTTTAGTTTATTATGGTATTTCGATATTCTGTAGATTAAAGACTAATTTATTATAAATTTAAATTTTATTTAAAGATTTGTTATTAATTAATAAATTATTATATACATAAAATAAAATTTAAATTTTTAATATTTATTTAAATAAATTAATAAATTAACTACTAAATTAATCTAAATTAGTTATTTTTAATAATATTTAGTTAATTAAAAATATTATTTATATACTAAAATTAACTATTAAAATTAATTATTATGTATTTATGTATAAATATATATGTAATTTAATTTATTTTTAATATATATTTTATATTTTAAAGTATATTTTATATTAATAATTAATTTTAATAACTGATTTTAATATACACAATTAATATGATTGTTAATTAATATACCATTATTGATTTATTTTACACATATATTAACATTTAATTAATATGCCACTGATTAGTTTTCATATTTTATATTACACGACCTTGTTGCTCATCTTTTAATAACTTTCATGCTACTACCAATTTCAATTATATATTGTGAAATTTAATTAGAAAATGAGTTATGTATTGAAATCAATCATCAATCATAGACTTGTGTAAGAATATATATAATAAAAATCTATAACGTACAAATATGAATATGAAATAATAATTTAAAGACCAAGAATAGTCCCAAAGAGCCTAACAAAGGGCAATGTTGTCATAATAACACCAACGGGCATGCATGGCCTTTTGTTAAATGTTCCATATTTCAAAATTTAGTAAACCTATGTATTAATAATTATTAATAAGGAAAATGATTCTTTCATTAAAATAAAACTAAAAAAATTATTTATATTAAAATCAACCATTAAAAAATATATTAATTTATATATTTTTAAATAAATAATCAGTCACTAAAATAATTAAATCCATAATAAATAAATAATTAAATTTATAAAATATTAAATATATACTTTTATACAGAATATAATTAATTGATGATTAATTATTTATATATACGGAACATAAAAAAAAAAAAAAAAAAAAGAAGAGAAAACCAAGAAATGAGGCAAAGGGCAAAGACTGTGGTCAGAGGTTGGGTGTCAAAACGAATCTACAGACACGTTTCTGTCCAAATTAGTTTATGACAACATCAATGTGAAGACACCTATTTTTTCTGTTTACTGTATAATATAAGCTTCTATAATATATGTTTAATAATATTTAATATTAAATTTAAAAAAAAAACGAAAAGTAGTATATATATGCGCACTTTTTGTTTTTGATATTAGAATAGAAAATTAGGAATGATTTTTTTTTTTTAAATGTGGATGATTGGAGTGTTATTTTTAAATGTAAAATTATTTAATTAGATAATTAAAAATTTTAATTAGAAAAGCAAAAATTAGATCGTTCGATTTATGAGAAGTATAGAAACTGGATCGTTCGATTTGTGAGAGATACAGAAATCAAACTGAAAAATTTCTGTTAAAAAAAATTAAAAAATTTGAAGTACAAAAATCAAACCTTTTGATTTATGTACCTTTTATACTTTAAAAAATATCAAAAAATTACGATATTAAAATACATCACTACTTTTATTCCTGTACCCAAATAAAAAAAAAACCCTGTCTATGCTGCGTGCAAATCAAAGAACTACATTTTATATTTTGATTTTCGTCACTTTCTTTGGACCATAACCTGGTTCTCTTTTCTACGTAAGTATCCATTATTAGAATATAATTAATCATGCATTGACTATGGCCCTACGTTTCACCATTTTTATTGATAAATCCATAAACAGCCTTGGTGCCCATCAAGTGTTCTATATGGCCCCCCATAAATTTCCATATTTTCTACAAAATTATTATAATAATATTTTAATGCACATATTTAGTAGTCACGTTCTTACTTAAAGAATACTTCATCAATCATTAGTTTCCTTTTATTATTGATTCATGATTTAATTTCTACACGCAAGACAAATAATAATGATCATTTTATATTTTTTATTTTGTCCCTCAAATTACTCATTTCATTATTGTTAATCATATGCTTATTATGAAATTTCTGCCTATATATCTAACAACTATGAATTTTAAAGGTTTAATTATTATGTTTGTTTTTATAATTTTGTAAAATTTTTAATTAAGTCTTTGTATTTTTTTTTTAATTGAGTCTTTGTACCAAAATTTTTTTTAATTGGGTCCATATATTTTTTTTTTCTTTTATTTTTGTTTCTACACCAAATTTTTTTATATGAGTTCCTATAAAATTAAATCAATTATCTAATTGAAAAAAAAAATTGGTGCAATTACCTAATTAAAAAGAAAAAAGTATAGGGACCTAATTAAAAATTTCATGAAACTATAGGACCAACAGAATAATTAAACCAATTTTAAAATTGTTATTAAGCATGCATCTCTCAATTATATATGCAAACAAATAAATAAATTTGCTGCTTACAACTTTTTAGAAAAGTTTGAGCAATAAATTGGTAGCTCTATCTATTTATTATTCAACCTGCAAAGTATGCTGGGTTGGTTAGCTAATAACCTCAATATAGAGCTTAAAAGACATAAAAAGGTGTCACCCTTTAATTAATTAATTATCCTAATAATATTACTGTATGTGATTAAGGGTTGGCTTACTTGCCGGCATGAGTTTCTGCCTTCTACTTTTGCATTGCATATTTTAACTCATCTGGTCAAGAAGTTATTTGTTACAGATCAATCTAAATTGGTGAAAATTCAGGTACAGTCAATTTTATGTGAAGTTGATAATTGAGAGTCGTCGAATAATTTGACTGATTTGTCTAAATTTTCATCTAACTGTTCTCAGCTATCAACTTCACGTGAAATCGACTACACCTGAGTTTAATTTTCACCATCTAAATTTTATTTAAGAGTTTATTGCTGAATAATAAATTACTACGTACACAAATTATGATTCAAATTCTTTATGTATTTATTTAAGTGAATGAATCATTTAACCACTCGATTAATTCAAATTGATTTCTATTATCTATTATTATAAAGAATGTGTTATGTGTTTAGTTTGAATAAATTTTGACTAATACGAGGGAAGAAAATATATATAATATATATAACTTACACATCTATCTATTTTTTTTTACAGTATTTTTTAATTCGATAAATTAAAAATTAATTTACAGCAAATTAAAATTTCATCTAAAATTCTATTGTTGTTTGACCAACAAAATTATTGCATACTAACTTCAAGGAGTATGGTCCAATTAATGATGATTACTCCGTTAAATTCGAATTGAAAACTTTTTCACAACTAGAAAATTGATCATTGTAGGATTTGGTCTTAAAATTTTTTTGTCATATATACTTTAATTTTAAACAAATTTTGATTGCTAAATTAATCCCTAAAACTTTTGTTTCGTAAGTTGTTACATCAATTAGAAAGATATAATGTAAAATTAATTTAACTGATAAAATAAAAAGTAATAAAGTAGTCTGATAAAATTAAAAATTAAAATGTTGAATAAAAAAGTATTATGGATTTTAGATTGGATTAGTGTGAAGTGTGGAAAACAGCAAATCGATAAGGAAGATACCAATGGAATGCACATGTGACCTTAACACAACAGACAGAGAATACATTCGAAACTTGAGAATTTTGTATAGCTAACATTTTTGTTTATTATTATTATTATTATTAATTTTTTATAGGTAACATTGACCAGCCGAAAGCACAATATCTCTAATAACGTATCCATCACATGCATTTGTATTTTAAAATAATTACTTGCCATTTAGCCTAAATAAACATGAGTTAAGATTGCCACCCTCACATGTGATTGTAGTATTTTATTAGGCACAAAATCTTTCCAAGTTAAACCCTATTTGCAACATATTGTACCTGCTTCTTTTAGTTTTTTTTTTTTTTTTTAAATACAGTATTAGTCTAACAGAAAAAAGATTAATCTATTATAAATTTAAACTCTATTTAAGAGTTTGTCATTAACTAATAGATTAACCTCAAGGATTCCAACAAATAACGGCAGTTTAATGAGTTTGTACCTACTTCTCTTAGTTTTTTTCTTTTGCAGCAATTTTGGTTGACTGTTGCAAAAAAAACCGTCAGTCTGTCACTATCTACTAATTTTCGTATAGTGATTATTGCATATATAATGCAGAATTTAAAAACGAATAAATGAATTAACTACTCAACCAACCCAAATTAATTTTTTATTTCTCTTAGCTCTTATAAGTTAACTACCTACTTCCTTAGCTTGACGATTAAATGAGTAATTGGTATTAATAAACCCAATTATTGGAGAGGAGTATTAGAGACCAGCAGGTTTTACAATTTGGAGACCACTTCGATAAAGATACTAAAAATGTCTTTTTTTTTTTAAAAGTCGTTTACATGTGTCATGATATTATTGTATATTTTTATTAAATCGGTTAATAATTTATTTTTTAATAAACTATAATAAAATCGGTTTATTATAGCAACAATAATAAACCCACTGCACTATAATTATTAGACATGTTTAAATTTTTTAATAAAAAGATAAATATATCCCTAATTTTTATTTAAAAAAAACTATGATCCAATGGGTTATGTAAATTGGTCGGTTTGACCGGATCTGATAACAATTGGATTCATTGTTATTGTTATAAAAAAATCAGTTTTATTCTTTTTTTGTTGTCCACGGTATCCTCCAATTCGACAGGTTAAGGATTAATCCGTCGCGGATCTGAGCTCCGTTTAAGGGTCTGCCGCTGGCCAACGGGTTGCTGCATGCACAAGGCGGGATTTGAACCCCCGACACTTGCTTAAGCGGACGAGTGAGCTGACCACTCAACCAACCCAAGTTGGTTAAATTAGTTTTATTCTAGTTTTTTTTAAAATTTAAAAATAACCGATTCATTAATACGTCTAATAATAATGCGACACATAAGTGTCTTTACAAAAAGACGTTTTACGCGTCTTTACGGGAGCATCATTCGATTGATTTATAGTCATCATTAGTATTTTTAATAGTGTGAGATTATATTTAATAATATAAAATTACTCACTTTTCTTTTACTAATTAACTACTGACCAAATTTTAATAAAAGTGTTGGTCCTAAATTTCTCTTTCTTGGGTTTGCCACTTGTACCATAGTTGTTACGCCACCAAATCGAATTAATGTCCATTTTAATGGTAAATTTAATTTGTACTGAGAAATGATATTATATATATTATAACTACTATGCACGACTTGAATATGTTATATTTTTAAGGTGAAGGTTTAGTTATGAATATTTTATGTATTGTTAATATAAAAAAATTTATCCAAATAATTAATTATGTATTATCACATTAATAAAATAATTCATTTTTAAACCTATTATTTAAATATAAATTTGCGTGAATAACAATAATAATAGCATGTAACTCTATATATAACTGTTGTAGAAAAAAGTTGGAGAGAGGGACCGTTTTAGTATCAACAAATTAGGCAACAAACTCTATACTTTTATTTTTATTTTTTATTTTTTGTTAATAGAATAGTAATAGATATACACCTAAATGTCGATATTACAAATCATAGTGTCCCTCTAATAATGTTGTATCAAATGAAAGAGAAAAGAAAATTCCTCTTTCTGTAAGCCCCACTATTTTTTTAGTAAAAAAGAAGTTAGAAGTTAGGCGAAAATTAAAACATACATCATTTGTATTTTTTAAGCCAGTGTACGTAGTATCAATTCCATTCACATCAAGGGTTAGTTTGATGTGGGAGTAAAGATTAGGTAAATAAGCCAATGACTTATAACTCAAATGGCATAGTTTTTTCATATTCAATTAAGAGGTTGCGTGTTCGAGTCTCCTATTTTTGGTAAAAAAAAAGATTAGGGTAAATAATAAATCAAACTTACTAAAAAATAAAAGAAAACACTTAATGTACAATTATTTTTATTTTTATGTAAAGTTAATAATTAAAAATTATTGAATTATACTTTAGTCAAGAGTCCTGTTAGGGAGCCAATAGAATATTTGTACAATGTGTACAATGGGTTATATGAGTTAAAAAATAAACATGGTATTAGGGATAATAAACATCTCATCCCAAAAGTTTAAATTGATTTTGGAGTTCACCAATGATCAAACTCTTGACCTTTCGGATCTAGAGCTTTGATACCATGTTATGATACTATTCATCCCAAAAAGCTTCAACTAATGGGAAAAGATAACACTAATAGTTATATCTCTAATACTTCTCTAAATCTTTGTTGTGCACATTGTACAAATATTCCATTGGCTCCCTATACTTTTTCTTTAGTCAAATATATTTAATCATTTAACAATTTTTAATTAACAATTTTACATAAAAATAACTGCATATGAATTTTTATAAAAAAAAAATCCTTATTTTCATACCATAAATTCATTATTGTGTTATATTACACACTAACTATTGTTAAAAAATTTCTTCATATATCCAACACCCAATGTTACAAAGCGTATGTATTAAAAAAAAATCCATCACATAATATATATATACGAAAAAATAATCATTGTTCATTTATATATATTTAAATATATTATTTTATATATTTTCAATGTATATTTCGTATTTTAATATAATTATACTAATGTAATTTGATTTATCTACCTCTTAAGTTAAACTTTGATAAATACATTAATTTTTTTTTTTAACCAAAGATAGGAGACTTGAACCCACAACCTCTTAAATGAGGATGGAGAAACTATGACATTTGAGTTATAACTCATTGGCGATAAATACATTAAGTAATTTAATTATATAAATATAGTTTATATCAATAATTAATTTACTAACGAATATTATATATATATATATATATATATATATATATATATATATATATATATATATATATATATATATCATTCGATTCGATTTCAGCTAAGAAGATAAGATTTTATTGTTAATGTTATACATATATTTATGATCACTAGGCATAAGGAATTGGAGTGTATAAGGAGGGACGATTATATAGTTAGAAATATTTGGGTGGTCAAAGAAAACCGCTATATAGTTTGTTGTGTCTCTCTTTTCCCTCAAACATAGCCAAGCCACATTCAACAAATTACATTCACATCACACATCACACATCACATCACATCCTGCGTTTTCTTCCTCTTCAACAACGTAACTTTCACCAAGTAAGTAAATTCTCTCTTTTTGCATTACAATAATAACTTGTACGATTTCATTCTCAATACTAATGATCATGCATGTCATTTCTTTCTTGAGTTTGAGATAGGCAAAGATCTATTCTATTCCAATAATAACAATGCATATATTCATTGTTGAATTAGGTTAAATAATGACACATAATACATTGAGATCAATTTATGTTAAGTGTATGGTTTTAAATTGCGGATCACATAACATCATCACATGATTTTAACTTCATTATTGTTTTTGAAGATCATATATAATCATGGATTTGCTTATTATTATTACACCCTAAATTTTGTGATGTATGATGTTAGGGGGATCAAGGTCTAAATGCATTCATGTCTTCCACTCCAAAACATCTCCGAAATATCTCTACATCATCAATGAGAGATATCAATAATGAATTCCATAACTGTAACTCTCCAAGAACTCCAGGTTTTATTCGCCAACGAAAGCATTCACACTCAAACGAGGTTAGTAATTTGTTCAATTATATTCGCAATTAAGGACATTGAGTAAGCAGACGAGTAAGCTAACTACTAGACCGATTCAATTTAGTTATTTATTTGAACATATAAATATTAGTGTACCTCGTAGGTACTAATATGTTATTTTGAATAACTATCTTGGGTTGGTCGAGTGGTTAGCTCACGTAAGTGTTTGGGGTTCAAATTTTATCTTGTACATGCAGTAATCTATTGGCCAGCGACAGACACTTAGATAGCGTTTGTTTTGAGGTGCTGGGACAGAGGTTGAGAAACTGAGACTCAGTATCATATTTATTGGCTCAGAGACTGGTATTAAAATTTTTGTTTCTGTCCCTAAAATTTTAGTATTTCAGTATCTTCAAAAAGTGAGGACATTGGAGACCAAAATTTTTAGAGACGAAAACTGAAACTTTAATAACATTTTATACCTAAAATACCCTCATTTCAATTAATTAATTCCAATTTTACTTTTTGTACAAATTAAATTAGAGTTTTATTTTTATTTTAATTTTTGTCTTTTATTTTGCACTAAACAGAATATTGAGATTTATTTCAGTCTGTCTCGAGTCTCTGTGCCTCAATTTCAGTCTTTTAATCTCTGTCTCTCTACCAAACGCTACCTTAAAGAGAACTCAATTTCGCGATGAATTAGTTCTTAATCTGTCGAATTAAAAGATAACATGGACAACTAAAAAAATATGTTATTTTGAATATAGCAATATGCTGATTTTTTTTTTCCTTAAATTATGTGCAGATTCCTGCAGAGATAAGCAAATTAAATGGGACTAACCATTTGCTTATCGATGACAAAGCTAAGTACAAGTCAATGTGGATACGTGCATACTCATCACTATGGATGCTTTTAAGTCTCTTACTTCTCATATACTTGGGTCATCTTTACATGTGGGCCATGGTGGTTGTTATTCAAATCTTTATGGCACATGAACTCTTCAATCTACTAAGAAAGGCTAATACTAATAATCAAGATAAACGTCTCCCTAAGTTTAAGTTCTTGAACTGGTAAGCTACATACTACTTTCATTTTCATGCTAAATAGTGTCTTAGGTTTTGATAACTCTTGGTTATCTTAATTAGGATTAGGACCACTAATTAGGATAGAACTATACAGAGATATTAAAAAATAGCAAGATGATGATATGATTTTGAATGTTGTAGGCATTTTTTCTTCACAGCAATGCTATACGTATATGGGCGTATTCTGAGTCAGCAACTTGTGAATACAGTTTCATCAGATAAATTCCTATATAGACTTGTCAGCAACGTCATCAAGTATCAGATGGTTATATGTTACTTCCTATATATTGCAGGTTAGTTATTTAAATTAGTTGCTTAATTATTACAAAGTTTAATTATAATTATATCAGAGTAATTGGTTTCATTTATATATAATCTCAGGTTTTGTATGGTTTATTCTTTCACTAAGGAAGAGATATTACAAGTACCAATTTGGTCAATATGCATGGATTCATATGATACTCATTGTTGTGTTTGCCCAATCTGCATTCACTGTAGCCAATATATTTGAAGGCATATTCTGGTAATATGTAATACATTTTCATCCATTACCTTAAAATATTATATCATTATTAAGATTAAGATTAAGAAGAAACTAACTAACATGTTAAATTTTGTTATGAAGGTTTCTTTTCCCTGCAGGGCTAATTGCAATGAATGATGTTGCTGCATATTTCTTTGGTTTCTTTTTTGGGAGGACACCTCTTATAAAGCTTTCTCCAAAGAAAACATGGGAAGGTTTCATTGGAGCTTCTGTTGCCACCATGATTGCTGCATTTGCGGTAACCATCAATCACTTGTTTGGCGAGAGAGACAGATATTGAAAAAGATAAAAATACATCTGTTTTGATATAAAATTTGTCTATTTTTCTATTCGTCTGAAATCTAAGAATACGAAAATAGAAAAAGAAATAACTTTTTTAGTAGTTACTTCCATGAAGACATCTTCATGTGAAGATATTATGGACTATTAGATAGTTTGACATGTTTGACTGAACCATCTAACGGTTCGTAATATCATGAGTGGTGGCCAACTTTTTTTTCCTAAGAACAAAACATGTTAAAAAATGACAAAAAGACATAACTGATTTAACTGTTAATATTTGCTGCAGTTTGCTAACTTCTTGGGTCGCTTCCATTGGCTAACATGTCCAAGGAAGGTAACAATCTTTCATTGGATTAAACTAATTAATTAATATATGAATTTGACCAAAGGACTTGTGATGTTCCTAACTATGGTATCATTTTTGGTGGAATCAATCAATTCAGGACTTATCAACTGGTTGGCTTAAGTGTGACCCTGATCCAATATTTAAGCCAGAGTACATTCCTTTACCAACATTAATTGCTCAATGGGTAATTCATAATAATAATTCTTGAGTTTTAGAAATTTTATTATAATAATCATAATCTTATAATTAGGCTCTTTTTCTTTTTAAATAATTTTGCAACATGTTTTTAGCTTCCTTGGAAAGAGATAGCAGTTTTGCCAGTACAGTGGCATGCCTTGTGGATGGGACTATTTGCCTCCATTATAGCACCATTTGGAGGATTTTTTGCAAGTGGTTTCAAAAGGGCTTTCAAAATCAAGGTCTTTCTTTGCTCTTTAATTTAATTTGGAGTAAATTAGATGATATTACATATGACCAATTATTTTTCAGTCAATATCAGCCAACCTTTTCAAAATTATCCTTTTATTCTAAATTTTAAACTCTAAATCTGAACTCTAAAACCTAAATTCTCAAAATAGTGAGCATTAAAAAAAATTACAATAAAAAAAATAATTAATGTTAGTTAATTAAAATTTGATTCCCTATATTTATTCTGATGTAAAATACTATCTCAGTGTCCCTTAATATCTTTCTATGAATACAGGACTTTGGAGACAGTATACCTGGACATGGTGGAGTCACTGACAGAATGGATTGTCAGGTATATATGAATCTATAAATATTAATAGGTATACAGTAATCTAAGCAGACAATAATTTAATTCAGGGAATAGTGTCACTATAGTATTACAGTAATTAACTTGCTGTTCAAGATATTCATATGCAATAATCCAAAAAATTATATTGTTTTTACACTGTGTTAGCATGCATCCCTTTTCAGATGGTAATGGCTGTTTTTGTCTACATCTACTATCAATCATTCATTGCTCCCCATGACTATTCAGTTGAGATGGTTTTAGGCCAGGTCAGCATTCTTTTTCTCTAAGAAATTTATTTAGTAATTTTCCATTAAGTTGAAATCAGATAACTCTAGTTCCTTCTAACAATATTTAGATGTTCTCAGAGAATACAAATATAACCACTTAACTTTATTTAATCTAAAACTTATATGCAATTATCTATTGATGATGTAGGTATTGAGGAACCTTGATATGGAGGAGCAACATGCTCTTTACAACAAGCTGGGGCAGGTTTTAAGAGAAAGCCGTTTCATTCAAGATTGATTTAATGTACATTTTTTTATAAACCATGCTTTCATTAGTTAATATTGATAGATGATGCCCCTATTGGAACAAGGGGGTAATCATCAAAAAAAGAAAAAAAAAATTGGTTTTTGACTCATACTCTCATTCTAGCTGCTCAAGTAGGTACAACTTATTTCTCTCTAGGCCTTTAACATTGAAAAATTTAATATTTGGTATTATTGTTACCTGTTTGTCTGAAACTTTAAATAGTTTGTAATCTGAAATTACAACGCTGACAACAAAGCATTATCTCATTAAGTGGGGTCGATTATTGACGTAACCTGAGGCAGGCCATGTCAAACTTTGCAAAGAAGTTTAACACAGACAGATGTTTCTAAGTTGCAATTATGTTCTTAAAATTATTTCTTCAAAATTCAATCAATAATAGTTTATTTTCTCATAACATACATCAGCCGAAACGAAATTCATACAAATAAATATAGAACTTACACTTTCTTGGCTTTGCTTTTGCCACTGTTTATCTCTCATCTGGTTACATACTGAATCTCTGCATGTTCTCTCAACCATTCAAGCACCTTAGCTCCTTCTAGTATTTCTTGGACCTTCATAGAAGTTCAAAAGTATCATATTAAATCAATGAGTAGAATGAGTATAGAATTTAAGTCAACAAACTTGAAAGAACATGCAAATTACCTGATCCTTTACCCTTTCCTCATCATATTCTTGATTTTGACGTTTGAATTCGGTGATGGAATTCTCAACCTCCTTGACAAGGTCCTCAGTGGAGAACTGCAAAAGAATTATGCAGAAATCATTTTAATAAGCACAAAGCATTCAACAAACATACTAAAATGGTCCAATAGGAAAGCAAATGTTATTTCTCAATCACATCAAATTGAGTGGCCAAAACATAAAGGATAAATGTCTTAATCAGATAAGCATGCCTGCAGATTTTCGCGCCTATATATATCACCAACGGCCAGATTCTGTTTTATCAAATTTCTTATATTGTCCTTCTGATGCTCAAGATATTCATTCACAGCCTTTTGACTTGACAGAGAAGCCAATTGCTGGTCATTTAGATTCATCTTCGCCTGCATAACATTAGGACAAGCAAGTATAGTAAATCATGTGTAGCGCGGAGAAACAAGACGACCTTTTGTTTTTACAAAATATTGGAACACAATTTACTTGATTTGCTTGAAACAGTTGCAATAAGTACCTGTATTTCTAAAAGGCTGGCTCCATATAGCTGCCTACCTTGTTCCTCAAACAAGGATTGAGGTATATCAACTTCTACCATCTGAAAATGACAAGTATAAATATGTGTTGTGATAAACAATGCATACACCAGCATTTTCTTGTAGCAGGTAATGCAAAAATATCAACAACGGATGTTTTCCAAGTATAAATTTTCCAACATACTTGATATAGATTATTTGACCATTCAGGCCATACAAAAAAGAGGGTCATATCATTATCTCATCCCTTGTTAATGAGAAGTATGCAAATTGCAAACAAAATTGAGAAACATGCATTGCAACCTACAAGACTAGACAACTTCAAAATAATACTGCTACCAATCAATACAATGTCACTTTACCTTGGAAATCTGATCTAATATAGCATTATCAGTTGCTTGTTCTCTAGCTGATTGCTCCACCTCTTGACATCTCTGCAACAATAGGTCTTTGACCTGAAAATTCATACCAAAAAGTTAAGACTCAGAATTCAACTTGATATAATTCTTCATTTTTACACTCTAAAATGAAAATAATTCTTCACCTGTTGCACTGTCGTGCATCCAGGGATAAGCTTATCAGCAATAGAATCATCCAGTTCCGGCAAATCTCTGTAAAATAGTTCTTTGCATTCAACCTATAATCAATGAAGAGAGGTTTAATAAGCATGACTCAATATAGTCAGAGGCCGGTCTAACAGCTAAGCCAATAATAAGATAATAAATATCTAGTGACGAATGAGGATACATGAACTACAAAATTCATGTTCTCAGAGCTAGTGAAGCACTCTATGTATCCTATTTAAAAGGTCCAAAGTTTTTAACAAAAGGAGGATTAAAAGCACCATAGAAGTCTGTAAAATATGCGGCTACATAAAGCACTAGGCTGGCTTGTGGCCCTAATACAATAAACTTTTGGATTGAGCATGTGAATTGTGTATAAGAAACTTACAGTAAACTGAGCATGAACACCACGGAGATTTTCTTGATTCCATGTTTCAGGAAACACAAGAGGAAATGACTTTGTTTCACCCGGACGAATTCCAATTATAGAATCAAGGAAACCGGGCAATATTCTGTAACCATCTTCTGTATCGAAGTTAAATCCTGCACACGCAATAGAATAAGGTTTAGCGGAAAAAAAGTTCATGATATACCACGAACAAGAATGCTACCCCTATATCGGTATATGATCATCCTTCAAGAACATCACCAGACCTTTACTTTCAGCAGAAGGAATATTTTTAATCTTTGATTCATCTTGATCAATGGTTGTTGCTGAGATGTCAATGACAACAACATCACCAGCCTGCAAACAAAATAAAGTTGATGTCAATTTGGGCAAAAAATAATTACCAGGATAATACTAAATACAAAGAAAATGAAACACTATTTGATTGCCAATTATTTTCTAGTAATTAGTAAAAATATGAAAATGATCAGAACTTCAAAATTTGAGGAAAATGATTAAAATGTTAGCAAAGAATCATATTAAAATGCATGTACACCAAGTTGATGGATATAAATCAAGTTCAGCCACCTGTAGTCCTCTGTCAGCAACAACCTTCAGCGCACCAATGGATTTGTGACGCCTTTTGAATTCTTGTTCAGATGCTTTCTGAGCATCAATATCACTGTCTATTTCAACAACAATTTTCAGATTCTTGTATCCATTATCAGGAACCCATTTGATTTCAGGTACAATATCAGCAAGGACATCATATCTGGAGAACAGAAATCGGGAACAATAATCAATAAAACTTCCCACCGAGTATTACACATTTAGCTTAACCAATACATGTTGTACCTAAGACTCCCTTGAGAAGAATATGTTTTCTCCAACTCAGAAAATTTAGTCACTATACGCACAGAGTCCGGCAAAGCCTTTCTGGTAACCTAATAAATAGAATGGATCATTATGTATTAAGTATGAGACCAAAGTAGTATATCTTATCTAATAATCCATTTGTTTTTTCAGTATTAACTTCGGATAAACGATAAATAGTAGAAAACATTATAATTAAACAAAAAGATCCCTTGATCAGTATCAATCTCAGCAGCATATAGATTTCAGGCCATGTTGTTGACAATGAGGAAAGATCAATAACTATTTAAGCATCACTTTGAAGAATGAAGAGAGATTTCAGTAATTTCAAATAAACGCAACGAACTGAATTGTATAATAGACTAAACATTAGGAAGAAACTAAGACATAAGAAGATAAGAAAGTAAACCATAATGCAACATACTGAAGTCATAGCATGTGGAAGTGTTCTCCTCAATATAGATTCGATTGTGGCCTTCTGAACATTTTTGCGCCCGACGTAACCGACAAGAATACTTTCTGGAACCGGCTTTCCGGGGCGGAATCCGGGGACCTGTTGATGTGAAACGGTAAATTAGCCCATAAAAGTAGCATACTATTTCAAAAATTTTGGATACATGAATCTTGAGCAAACTTCTGAGATATATGGTGAAGCAGTAACCTCGGACTGTAAAAATTAGTCAGCTAAAATATTTTATAAGAATAACAAGGTAGGGATGTTATGCTCATCAATGTAGATACAAAAGAATCATAAACTGCGGGCATTATAGATAATAATTGCATGTATAAAGCATAAATTAAGTGGTGATAGTACCTTTGCTTGCTTTGTAAACTCAGATATGACCCTTTTGTAACAATCCTCACAGACAACTGGTGGCACCTCCACTTGAAGTCTAACCTGCAATGAAATGAGATAATATGTTGAAATAAAAGGTCAGTTTTTTTAAGGGTACTGAATATATTATTGAATGCCTAACTACAAGTGCATATAAATTATAAACTAATTGAATCCTTCTTTATAGTCCCACAAACTTAGACTCATAAAATTTTCAATTAGGTTATTTCTAACTATTTTTTGTTTAAAAATCCATTTTTTTTCCGAATATACGTTTTTGTATACCAATGAAATATTCTAAAAGCAAATATTCTATGATTATTGTGTTTTCTTCTTAAAAATAACAACTAACAAGGATCTAATTACAAAATTTTATTTAGTATAGGACCCAATCATAAACTTTTAAACATTTAATTAAAAATTTGATGAAATTATGTGTAATTAAACCTTAAGTAATCATATATAAAAGCATATTATTGACAATAGAAATTAAAAAATAAACCAAAACCCTTAAAAAATCTCACTTTCTAAAATAGTCCTAATTGTGCAAACACCTTACTAACATAGATTGCAGAAGCTACTCTATTGAGCTAGAATCTAAGCAAACCAAAACTTCGAGCATCGATGTAATTATGTAAATGAGCTATTAAAATCAAAGCATTGACAGAAAAAAAAAACGGATGAAGAAGAAGAGCGCATACTCTGGAATTGGGTTCTTGTGTTTCGGTGACGTTCAACTCTGCCGGAAGACGGTCCATTTTCTCTTCTGTGGAAGAAGCAGCCGCCGAAGAAGAAGAAGCTGAAACAGTGAAGGGAGAAAAACTACCGTGATAATGGTGAAAGAGAAAGGGTTGTTGTTGGAAGTGGTGAAGAACATGATGATTATGATAATGAGATGATGAGAGGTTGAAGTAGTTGCTGGATTTGGAAGGTGTTGCATAGTTACAAGTAGTTGCACGAAGAAGAGAGTTAGAAGAAGAAGAAGAAGAAGAAGAAGAAGGGGAAGTGCGATGAAGAAGAGTTGTTAAGGTTCGAGAACAGAGCTCCATTCTTGAAGTTAGTAGCAGATAGACTTCAC
This sequence comes from Arachis hypogaea, assembly GCF_003086295.3. Lineage (NCBI taxonomy): Eukaryota > Viridiplantae > Streptophyta > Magnoliopsida > Fabales > Fabaceae > Arachis > Arachis hypogaea. Next base: position 2,462,302 of record NC_092052.1, read on the forward strand.
AGCTTGCTCGGATAATAATAATAATAAATAAATATATAAAATTAGAAACTAGAAACAAAGATATTTATAAATTATTAATAAGATACTTAAAATCTATTTTAATTTCATATTATTGCATACAACCAATATATTAAACAATGTGTTAGCAAATGAGTTATAGCTAAAATGGCATAGTCTCCCCATACTCAATTAAGAGGTTGCGAGTTCGAGTCTCCTATCTTTAGTAAAAAAAAAAAAACGTGTTAATAATAAAACATAGAAATTATCACTTAAAGTGGGAAAATTCTAAATACATCATCGATAAATTAACTACTTTTTAGGAGTGTTTGCAATGTGGTTTGGATAGGATAATTTTAGAAAAAAAATCCGATCCCATCTAATTTCAAGCGGTTTTGGTTGGATTGGATATGTGGTTTTATAAATTAAAAAAAAATTAAATACATATAACAAATCTCAACATCAAATTTTAAATAATCAACAATAACATAACAATTTCAATAATATCTTAAAAAACCAATCATAACATAACAATAGAAATAAAATTATAGGTTAGTTAAAATAAATAAATAAATAACATTTTGAACAGAAAATATTTATTAAATAATAATAATAATACATGAATAATATAAAAATGTATAACAAATTGAACATGTTATAAATATAATTGTAAATATAATAATAATATTATAGCACATTGTGCAGTTTGGATTAGATTGAATCGGTTATGAAAAGTAGATTTGAAATCCGATCCGATCTAGCGATTTGCAAAAAATATAATCCAAACAAATCCGAATTAGTACGGTTTTAATCAGTTTTCAGTTTGAATTGAATGAACGGTTTAATTTGAATCGGTTTGAATTTGAACACCCTCCTTCTTTTATGGTCCAATAAACATTACTTTATGAAAGGATTTTGCTATTTTGTAGCTAAGGGCAAAATCCTAGATTTTGCTATTTTAGTTATTATAAAAAAAAAAACTAGTTATTCTTTTTTTGTAAATAAAATAAGTCTAACAAAATATTCAAATCTGAAAAAGTATTGAAAATAATAAAATAAAATCGTTGAAAGGCAACTAGAAAATTTTAGATGTTTGCTCTCAAATCTTAAGTTTGATCCAAGGAGTTAAATATGTTTGTAGAAGGAAATTAAATACGCAATTATTCTCAAATTACAAATTATATTATCAGAACAATATTCTTAGATTATCTAAAGACAGATTTATCTTCGTATAAAATTCTTACTCTACATTTGATTACAATAACTCATTTATGTCCTTTTCTTTAATTATATCTTCTCATTTTTCTTCAATTATTTTGTAGTATTCTGTAGTAATCAATTAATGGGAAGGAAAAAATTATTCTTCCTCCTCCATGGTTTATATAGAAATTGTCTTATCTGAAATATGTTAACCAAGTCATGGTATGCTTAATTAGAGGTAGATATGAAAACTATGGTATGAACATACAACTACAAGGGTTGCATCCTCCCACTACCAAGAATTTTACTATAAAGAATCAGTGTAAGCAGCATTGTTACAAACCAAAATCTGATGGTAGCAAACCCATCTTTATGGCATCATTGTCACTCTAAAAAGCTTAGAAGAAAAGAATAGTCCATTGCTCAATGGTAAACAAACTGATCATGATGCTCTGAAAAGATACATATTTGGAAGAAAAATTAGATGATTCCCAATAAGAACTCACTTAGGAATCTCTCTTTTTTTAATCCTATGAGCTCTTACTAGTTACCATGTGTTAATGCCTAGTCTATCATTCAGCTGCATTCTTATCCTCCTCCACAGCTTGGGTTACACCAACTTCGGCCGGGCGAATAACGCGATCATAAAGCTTATATCCTGCCTGCAAATGTATCCATAAGACATGATTTTGAATCATTTCCAAATCACTTAAATAAACTATTGATCAAAGAGCCCTTTTATGGGAATGATTGATAATGATTGAAGTGGGTTACAAATGGCGAGATTGGTCCCTTAGTATTGTCACATTATAACTTGAAAGGGAATTACGAAAAGTAACATGTGATGAGATGAGATTGTTAAGGATTCAATAGTTGGAAAACCGAATCGCAGCCCTTCATAGGACCAAAAGTTATGTAAATTACCTTGAGAACAGCAGCAACGGTGCCTGGAGGCTTGGAGCTGTCAGGAACTTGGAAGATGGCATTGTGCATATTCGGATCAAAGGGCTCATTTGTAGGATCGAACTTTTCAACACCAAACTTTTTAAGTACCTGTAAGCAGAAGCAGTTACTTCAATAAGCTTATAAACTTGAAATAAATTTAGCAGGTTTGATGATGCAGAAAGGTACTGACGTGCATCCCCAAACTCATCATGCCACCTCCATGAAGGCATTTACAACGAGAAGCTTGTACAGAAACTAACGAGAAAATCGTTAAAGAAAATAGTTTTTGAAGTTAAAAGACAAATGCAGCCCCCAAGTCTCAAGGGTACTGTTTGCAGGCGCCTCAGCCACCACCAACCAACGCGAAAGCCTAGAGCCCAGAGCACTGTATCCTAGTGCTCAACAAATCACACTTGCACTCACATTCACACAAAATATTCAACCCACCTTTAATGATGAATACAAGTATATAACAGCAATAGGTGCGAAGATTTTATTTTATTTTTTTGGGTCCCCTTGTTGGGCAGGGAACCTTATCTATGCAAATTACTCCAAATAAAAGATAGAAAACTAGATTAGCTTAGACTACTACAATTATAGAAAATGTGAATAAAGTAGAACATTCTACCTCTGAAAGTTGCTTGTCGGTCATTTCAACACCTTCCAAAAGTGTTTTCAAGAGTTTTACGGATTCGGAGGTGTCATTTGATGCATCAATCTTTGAAAAGCTTTCCTTTACAACAGAGGAAGCTCTTCCCAAGTTGTCCGCAACATCTAGTAAGCTCTTTGCGAAATTCTGAAACAAATTTAAACCATTCAGCTTACAGTTAATAAAATAAAATAATAAACCACATTATTTAGGACAAAAAAGTTCAAAATTCTAGACCTGTATGGCAAATTTTTTTGAATTCTCTGATTCACGTCTAGTTCTGTCCATGACATTCTCCATCTCTGCATAAGTACGCAGAACTTTATCCTGCATTTTCTCAATCTCTTTGTGCTTCAAATTCAAAAGTTCTTCCTTCTCAGCAACAAGCTTAATTAAATCATCCCTTGATAGATCTTCACTCTCTATATCAGAATCTGAATCAGAAAATGCAACTCGTTTAGAACTTTTTCTCCTCCTTTTGGGGTTTTGAGATTGAGAATCAGAAGCAGAACCTGATTCTTCTCTTTGATCAGCACCTTTGGCTTGTTCACCCTGATCAATTTCCTTCTCATCCACACTTGTTTTGGCAGGGTCATCATTTGTAGAATCTCCCACATTATTTGCCTTTTCCTTTTCGTCAGGTGATGCTGATGAAGAAAATCCAAATCTTGGAGCCAGAGAAGGATTTATTGGTGGATATAACAAATTGGCTTGAACCTGAATCAGCTGGAATATTAGAAAGCAATGTTAAACTTAAATGAATATTTTACACTGCATGGGTTCATTTACTCAAATAAACAGTTTCAACAGAAATAATTGCATCATCTTAGACTTATAGTTTTACAGGGCATAATATAGAATGATAAGTTCAAGCAAATTGTTCTGCTCCCCATAATTTTTTTTTTTTTTAAAGGCTATGTTCATATGCATGTATCAGATTACTGATTCTTTTTTATTCAACACTCTTTCTTCTAAAATTGTCCAAAGGAAAATGATCACACTTTTCAAAATCCTTTTTTTTTTAAACTAAAGCACCTTCTAACATTGAAGAAGCTATATCACAAGCTAGAACTAAAATAGGAATTACAAATCACGAAAAAAATATTAAAAATCTAACAGGAGCTTCAAAGTGCTGAACTTGGATATTCCCACCAAAAAAAAATAATTTCAACAATCCCTATGGAAGAGAAAGAGAATAGAGAACAAGAACACGAGAATATTCGTTAAAATTATTAAAGTCATTAAATTTTCAGCTAAGAGCTAAAACCCTAGCAAAACCCTACAACACAAAAAAGGAAAAAAATCGAATATTTATGATTGAGGCGGGAACCTACCTTGGTTTGCGATTGGGGAAGGAGGGAATGGAAGTGATTGGAGAAGGTTGACAAGTGTTGGGGGTGCCTTTGCGAAGCAGAGAGAAGCGTGGAGCTTCGGGAAATGGTTCTGGAAACACGGTATAGAACCTTGTAGACGAACATCGCTGATAAGAAGAAGAATAAGAGACGAGAAAATTGAGTGAGAAAAGGAGAAAGCTTGAAGCGGAGATCAATGTGAGGGAAGTAGAAGAGTGTTTCTGTGGAAGCTGCTTGTTTCCAGAAGAAAACAGAGAGAATGTGAGCAAAATGATAGCGGCGGAGGAAAAAAAAAAAAAGAAAATTCAATAATTTTCAAACGACGTCGTTCTAAGCTATTTTGTTTGTCTTCTTTGGGTCAACAAAAATTATTTTTGGGCTAATGTTAACAAAGCCATAAGCTTCGGCAAATTAAACAAAGTTTAGATTCGCGATGAATTTATCTTTGCCCAAAATATTGTGAAAAATAAAAAACTACATTATTTTTGAATAAAAAATAATTTTTTGTTGAATATGTGATAATACAAACTTTAGAGAAAATGTAAATTAAACATGAGGCATAAATCAACTTAAGTTAGTTAAGTAGTCAATTCATTTGTTTTTCTAAGTATCAAAAATTTCAATCTTTTTATATGCGCAGCAATCATTTGACTAGTAACAGACTTAATTTAAAGTTTAAATACGAGACGAATTAATCATTACTTTAATGGATTGAAAAATACCTTCGGAAGGAAAAAAAAAAAAAAAAAACTTATGAGACATAGCACAAGTGGTAATTGTTTGACTTCAGTGATCAAACTTTGAAGAAGTGCTTTTAAGAAATTTAAGACAGAACCAACCAAGCTTTAAGTGATTAAATCAATGATTTCTTAGAGGACTACAATGAAGGTTGTCAACTCTTCCATTATTTTCTGACATGGAACTTATTGGCTACTACAAAAATGATTAATAATACAGAACACAGTCTAAACCCCTCCCCCAAAAAAGAATAGAAAATACAAAATAAAGATATCTGATAACATCTACAATATGCTGCAGATATCTTAAACTCCAATCAATGCAATAACTATTTAACTGGCAAAATTGCTCTTAAACTAATCATAGGTATTCTTAAAATTCTTCAAGAGGTTAGGAATGTCATAAGCTAACATATCATCTACTGCTTGTATCATTTTTGGTTTCAATCTCTCAAAATTGTCAATATTGAAACCACTCAATATCTCTCTGAAATGCTCAATGTCTGGGAAGTCCCCAGGAGGTAGATGGAATTCTCTTTGTACCTGTTTTTTCAAAGTTTAAAGTCATATATGAGTTTGTGTGTGAAATGCATGTGAAACACATCAGATTACATGCTGAATTCCTACCTTTACAAATTCTGAAGCCAAATTATCAATAAGCCTTTCCTGAGCTTTAGCTTTGCCCATCAAAACCGGCATCTCATTTTTAAGATGACTGATAATGCAAGCATGTATCTTGGCAGCTCGTGCCCGTTTTACAAATTCATTGATCTACAGTTAGTCAATACACACAAACAAAATTGTTATTATTATTTATTAGAACACCACTAGCAATTCTGGGAATATCATTATGCATGAACATATGAGTGGTCTGATTTTAATGGAAAAATATAACTGAGATAAACAAAATAATAACACGGAACTCACTCTTCGATCACAGGCCATCTTTGGTATATCTTTTAGGTCTGAAAGAAGGTCATCTTGTTCTTTTTCAAAGAGCTCCCTACCGATTGGACCACCGGCAGCATCATTTACAGGCTTATCAATGAAGGAGCTGACAGAATAAAGTATTTCAGCACAAAACAGCACATGGCAATATAATGATCAAGGAAAAGAACTCGGTTATATCATTTCTAAATTGTATAGTACATGATACAAAAGACAAAAGGTGGGAAAAAATTGAAAATAAACAAGTTTTCTTCAAATAAAGCAAACAATAGCCAGAACCATATAGTTTCAGAAATAAAGTGTCTCTCTAACTCTGCAAGTGAAAGAAAACACTTAAAGTGATGACAGTTTATTAGAATCTAGAAATACATTTATAAAGTGACCTACCCAATATACACACGTGTGACTTCAGGTGTATTCAGCACCTTCCCAAGTGACCACATTAATGCTCCATAAACCCTCATTAACTGCAAATAAGACCAAAAATAGGTTAGGTTGCACCTTACCAATTACCATGTTGCAGTATATTTAATAAATAAACAAATGGCAGTTTAACTATACATGCTCTTACTTGTTGAGTATCAACTTGGTCTGCCTTGTTCAAAACGACTCGAACTTTGTCATCATGCCCACGTAAGGATGAGATCACACGCTTGAACTCATCACTAATATCAAGTTTGTGAGGATCAAACAGGAGAAGTATCAAATCACATTTGGCAGCAAACCAAGATGTTACACCGGTAAAATCATACGAGCGTTGTGTTCGTTGCTTTTCTCCAGATAGAACTCCAGGACTATCCACAAGTGTAATCTGGTCTAGTAGCTTTGGATGTTTGCATAAAAGAGTAAGTCCAAATACCATAGGAAAATCTGATAAACTGCTTCAATGGCTCTAGCGCAACCTACCGGATGAGGCATCTGAGCACACTCAAACTTTGACAAAAATGCCGTGCCAAAACTTGTAAGACCACTAAATGGCATGTCTGCTTGGACAGCAACAGTATTTCCAGGAATGGTTCTCTCGTCAGGCCCAGACTGTCTTAAAAGTTATGCATTAGTAAGCTTTTTCCTATTTACCACGAAATAGGTAGATTATTGGATGTTTCACAGATACCAATAATTCAAATCATTAAAACTTAGCACTAATTCTAGAGTACAAAGTACTAACTCCACTATAAAGTTTTACACCTTATACGGATAACTAGAAATCAAATTGATTACTAATTTGAAACAAAGAAAATCTTGATGTCAATACAGTTGTGGGAAGTTTGGCATGTACCATGATAGCAACAAACCGATCAGTTGTAGGCTCAGGTCCAATATGGGCTCCTGCAATAATGAGAAACCAAACGTTATCAAATAAATTTCCATAAGAGAGATTAGCAATCTTATATGTATACACGAATACACAAAACCACTTGCCTGGATAATTACTTTTAAGGAGATGTTTGATAAATGTTGTTTTACCAGTTGAGTATTGACCCAAAAGCATAACCATTGGCTTGGCTTCAAAATCACTATTTGTCTAGTGTGTGTAAAAATTTCCAGGTCAATAAATTGTGCATAGCCATAGAAAAAAGACAAACATAAAAAAATGAATACAGTGAACAGCTAAAGTTGACAGTGAATCTAGATTGGGAAGTCAATTTTTCAAAGGACAAAAAATAGAGGAACTTACTGACCAGTAATGGGAATACAAAATCATTAAAACGATATGTAACTTCTAATGGCTTCAATTTCTGGATGTAGAGTTTCTTCAAGCCATCAATTATTGAGGTCACAGAGGAAGGTGAAACCTGTACAATGTGGATTATGGGAATCAATTCATGTAACAATATTAATATAAAAAAAACATATTAGATTAGAAAAAATACATGACAAAAAATGCAAAATTTGTTAGTCTATAAAAGGAGCAAACAAGATTAGAATCGCATTTCAAGTGTGAGAAATCAAATTAGTAATAGTCCTGCCTAAATATATTAGATATACGAAACCAACACATACTAAAGCTGTTAAATTTCGTTAAAAGTCGTCAAATTTTCTGCTAACAGCTAAAACCCTACAACACAAAAGGGGCAGAAAAATCGAATATTTATGATGGAAGTGGAACCATTACCTCGCTCTGCGATTGGGAAAGTAGGGATTGGAAGTGATCGGAGAAGGTGGATAAGTGTTGGGACCTCAGCGAAGCAGAGAGAAGCGTTGAGCTTCGAGAAATGGTTTTGGACACGTGGCGGGATAAAACCATGTGCACGAACATTGCTGCGATGGCGAAGAAGAAGAAGAAGAAGAAGGGAACTGAATGGGAAAAAGGGAGAATATTCTTTGTAATGGAGATCAATGTTGCTGCATTGAATATTTGTTGTCCATTGAAGTATTCACCTCAGAAACACACAGAAAGTGAGGGAAAAATGGAAAATGTTGAGGAACAAAACCAAAATGCAAACGACATCGTTTTCAACTGATTATAACAATTTTAGGTTAAACAAAAAAAACTAACGTTGTTAAAAAATGCGTTTAAGTAAATAATTATACTGTCTAAGTTTATAATTTCTGCTTTATTTATCTAATATTTAAATATTTTCAATTACTATTCTAAAATTCATGTGTCTAATTAAAATTGTAAAACAAAAAAAAAGGTAATTACACCAATGAATATGTCAAAAACATTCTTATAATAATTTTTGTTTAAGAAATGTGACTTATTTATTTAGCCACACTTTAAATAAAAATAACACTTTTATAACATACAAAAATTAAGTCTCATAACTTATAATCTAATAATTAAAATAAAATATTTTCACATGATAACAATCATAAAATCTACGTTGGAGTAGCCAAACAAAAAAAACATGTATTTATTGCTAGCACACATGCAAGATTTGAAGATCATTTGAGATAGGTTTCACGCGCAATGAGAAGATGAATCCATTCACATGTTTGGATGGAAGTATAGTATTCAGATGAGTAAATTAAATCGAAGTAAAAGTTTTATAAAATTAGTTAACTTATTTAAAATCGTAATAACAACACATTTTTAGAGTGAAATTAAAATTCTAATTACTATATCATTATAGCTAATAATATCATCAACCATGTACAATAATGTCCCAAAACAAAGGAAAATACTCTCTACTCGGTATTTTCCTTTCACAAAACAAAACATGTACTAGGTATTTTCACAAAACAAAACAAAATACTATACTAGGTATTTTAACAAAACATGTACAACTGTGATGGTATTTAAGTCCGTGTCTACGCAGGTTCAGATAAAAAAATTTTATTTTTAACACGGTTAAGACACAGCAGACACAAGTTAGCAATCTACAATAATGTGTGATATACAGAATTTGAAGGTGCTGCATTGACCAACAGGAAAGCTGTCGTCGCATCTATTTCCATGACCTCTCTTGTTAATGTAACCTGGATAATCAAATATTCCAAAAGGTACTTCTTCTACCAATGACAACTTAGCTTCCTTTGCTAGCTTCACTATTCCCCAGTAAGAAAAAGGGGATGCTGTCTTGTGTGTAACATGAACTTCTCCATATTCCTTTAACATCTTCCTAGCACTCTTCAAGAACCCTCTTACAACCTCCTGGTGCAGCCTGAAATAATAGTAGTACCACACTTTGTTAACTCAATCAAGCAACCTTGTGAATTGTTTTATTTGTAGTTGAACTAACTTACATAATTTGCAGCAACTGACTCTCTTTTCCATAAAATCCAGCATGGGGAAAATTGAAGACTATTCGGTCAAATAACTTGTTCTCTAAGAGTGGGTGATGGTTCATTATGTGGCCATCTACTTCATGCACAAGAGTACACCCAAGATTCTTCAACTCATCCAAGTTTCTTGAAGCTCTAGAGTATTTTCTCACTAGTGACTCTAATTAAAGAAAAAGAGTTGGAACGAATACAAAAACATCTTAGGATGGAATTGATGAATGAATATGCTAACAAAAGCGTAGTTTGTGTACCTTTGGAGTCAAGGGAAGTGGCAACGATGTTTGAAGCTGAACCAAATGCAGTCGCCAAACTAAGTGCAAATGAGAAGTCCCCCTCTCCAACAAGAAGTATCTGATGACAACTGCTATAGTGCTTAATTCTTTTTACTTCCATTTTACATTTTACTAGTCATGCATTCAAATGATACCATAAACTAGATTGTAACTAGTTGTCCAAATACTGATACTAATGCTAGCAATATATATATATATATATAGTCCGCATTGATTAGCTTACTCATCCATTTTCCGAGAAAGTTTAATTATGGAGAGGCAATTGCTTAATTACTGAGTTTTTCTATGGATAAGATATGTTATTCTCATTAATGGCATTGCACAAATCACAATTGAGCCTTTCAGTTGCTCGTTACATCGCTGGCCAATGAAATTATAATTTTTTTTTGTTGCTCACGTATTCTCTCTCCAGAAAAATTATAACCTTAAATGTATTATACCAAACATTTATTTACAGGCAGACAAACACATTAAAATATAAAATTATATTTAACAAATAAGAAGATCCATGTGGTATGGTTCATCTCTACTTTTTGTTCATCCATCACAAAAGATAGCTACTGTAGCTACGTGGAGAAGGATGCAGAAGTGGAGTAGAAAGAGCTGTCAAGGATCAAGTATTCATCAAGGGTCAGAAATCCTTCTTGGAAACCAAGTCAAGATGGAAGGCTCATATTGATGAAACTTAAAGAAAATGGATAAGAGAGAGGTAATTGCATATTGGTGTCTGTAATCAAGATGATTATAGTGAAATTCCATCATTGTTGTGATGGAGACTAGATGTAAGCTGCATTGCACTTTGCTGAACCATGGTGTGATTCTCTCTTAAATTATCTCCTGACTGGTTACGAGACAAAAAGAAAATGTCTCTTGACTAGATACGAGACAAAAAGAAGAAAAATCTCTTGAAGTCATTTCAAAGGGTAGAAAATAACACTCAGCAAAAAATGGGTTAAAATTCAACCCCCTTCTCTTAGCCACTGATTACTATCATAGTGTGTAGATATTAACAACGAACACAACTTACTTTTTTATTTTTTCTTTCATTTTTTCTATCAATTTTTTATTATTATATTTTTCTTCCTAAAATTTTTATATGAAAAAATGTTAGTAAATTAAAGTTTTATAATTTATTTTTTTATGTTTAAAATATCACTAATCAAAATACAAGAACATTAATTTTTGTAACTCTATCTTTTGCGTCATGTTTTCAGAAACCTATCTTATCCTGTATTCGTGATTAAATGCAGTTATTTGCTTTATTTTAAAGTCCATAGTTTGAAATAATGAGTATAGGAAATGAAAGTTACCATAGTTAATTTTTCCGGAAAAAAATGCTCCTAGTCCTTATTCTTCGTGTATATCCATACCTCACAATAAAAAATTAAAAATTCAACAAATATAAATGAAAAAATAAAACTGTCGCATTGACAGCTTTTTTTTCTTCAACTTTTTGAACTTATTCACGAAAACAAAATGATAAAGAATACAGTAAGAAAGTTAACGAAAAAAAAAAAAGGCACGTTACATAAAAAATGGCATGATACATGGTATACAGAGTCTGCTACAAATGCCTAAACTCCAATAAACTACTGATTATTTAATTATTTAACAGGCTCAATTGCTCGTAAAACTAATCATATGGATTCCTAAAATTTTTCAAGAGGTTTGGAATGTCATAACCTAACATGTCATCTACTGCCTGTATCATTTTTGGTTTCAATTTCTCAAACTTGTCAAAATTATAACCACTTAGAGTCTCTCTGAAATGTTCAACATCTGGGAAGTCTCCAGGAGGTAGATGAAACTCCCTTTGTACCTGTTTCAAATTTTACAGTCACTTATGTGCTGATGCACATTACCATTGTTATGAAAGAGACATATGCAGAAATCCTACCTTTCCAAATGCTGCAGCCAGATTATCAATAAGCTTTTGCTGAGCTTTAGCTTTGCCCATCATAGCAGGCATCTCCTTTTTAAGATGACTGATAATGTAAGCATGTATCTTGGCAGCTCGTGCCCGTTTTACAAATTCGTTGATCTACATAAACACAAACAATATTTTATTATTTATACGAAGCAGCAACTTCAACAAACAAAACACACCTAGCAGAGTAGCAGCAATTGACAAAACATTGGTTAAATACTAAAATATAATAAAGAAAAAGCAAAGTTAGATGGATGAACTCACTCTTCGATCACAGGCCTTCTTTGGTATATCTTTTAGGTCTGAAAGAAGGTCCTCTTGTTCTTTTTCAAAGAGTTCCTTACCGATTGGACCACTGACAGCATCATTTATGGGTTTATCGTTGAAGGAGCTGACAGAATAAAGTAATTAAGCACAAACAGCACATGGCAATCTCATGATCAAGAAAAATAACTCAGTGATCAAGTCTAAATTGCATAGTACATGATAAAAGGTGGAAAAAGAATGAAAGATAAACAAGTCTTCCTCCAATAGAACAAACATAGCCAAAACCATGTGATTGTAGAAACAAAGTGTCTCTATCTCAACAAGTGAAACACTTAAGTTATGGCAATTGTTTAGAGATACACGTATAGAGTAACCAACCCGATATACACACGCATGACTTCAGGTGTATTCAGCACCTTCCCAAGTGACCACATCAATGCTCCATAAACTCTCATTAGCTGCAAATAAGCGCAAATAGTGGTTAGGTTTCCCCTTAACTTGTTGGGTCAATTTAATGAGTAAACAGATGGCAGTTTAACTATACATGCTCTTACTTGTTGAGTATCAACTTGGTCTGCCTTGTTCAAAACTACTCGAATTTTGTCATCATGCCCACGCAAGGATGAGATCACACGCTTGAATTCATCACTAATATCAAGCTTGTGAGGATCAAACAGGAGGAGTATCAAATCACATTTGGCAGCAAACCAAGATGTTACACCTGTAAAATCATATGCCCGTTGTGTTCGTTGCTTTTCTCCGGATAAAACTCCGGGACTGTCCACAAATGTAATGTGGTCCAGTAGCTTTGGATGATTGCAAAAAGTATAAGTCCAACTACCAAAGGAAAATCTCTTAAACATTTTCAATGGTTCTAGAGCACCTTACCGGATGAGGCATTTGAGAGCACTCAAATTTTGACAAAAATGCGGTGCCAAAACTTGTAAGACCACTAAATGGCATGTCTGCTTGGACAGCAACAGTATTTCCAGGAATGCTTCTCTCGTCAGGTCCAGACTGTACAATAGTACTATTTGCTAGTTAAAATTAAAGCGGTAGTAATTTATTTCCCAATTACTTCAAGATAGTTACATTATTAGATGTTCACAGACAACAATGATTCAAATAATCAGAAACTTGGCAGTTATTCTACGATACAAAGTACTAAGTACACTGTAAAGCATTGTACTCAGATAAGTTGAATCTTGTTGGTAAAATCATATTGATTAGTTAATTCAAACTAAGAAAATCTTGATGGTAACAGAATAATTGGACAATTTGGCTCGTACCATGACAACAACAAACCGATCAGTTGTAGGCTCCGGTCCAATATGGGCTCCTGCAGTCATGAAAAAACAAGAGAAACGTAGAAACATTATTAAATAAATTTTTGAAACAGATATCATGAGCAATTCCATACATATCGAGGACACACAAACCCTCAAAGCAGAGAATCACTTGCCTGGATAACTACTTTTAAGTAGATGTTTGATAAATGTTGTTTTACCAGTTGAGTATTGACCCAAAAGCATAACCATTGGCTTTGCTTCAAAGTCACTATTTGTCTGAGTGTGAAAAAAAATTCCAATCAATAATAAATTAGCAATTTTGTATTACTTAAAAAACACTAACATTAATAGAAAAGAATGCAAACTAAAAAATGTATTTAATCGAATAACTAAAAGTTGACACAAATCTTCCAAAGTACAAAAACACTAAATTACTGACCAGTAATGGGGATACAAAATCATTAAAACGATAAGTAGCTTCTAATGGCCTCAACTTCTGGATGTAGAGTTTCTTCAAGCCATCAATTATTGAGGTCACGGAGGAAAGTGAAACCTGTAGGCATGTATTTGGAGGAAGGGGGGAATTAATAACAAGTAAGAATGTATTGACAATATATAAGAACTGAAAATAGCAAAGAAGCAGCAAAACCGAAAGTAAAAAGAAACTATAGAAATGCCTGTCAATAGTTGAAAAATGAAATGAATATTCCATATGAAACAGTAACAAAATTGTTACCTTTTTTGTTGACTTCGAAGAGAACCAACTACTTGAAGATGGTGATGGCTGCAATGGAGAACTACCTGCATTATTGCTAACTACTGAAACTGGATTTTCAAGACGAAAGAGGAATATAGAAACCAAAGGAATACAAATACCCATATTCAGTAATAGTGGGAATAAATTACCATTTGAATCAACTTCTTTTTCTTTATGCCTTTTCTTCTGGATAAACAAAACCAAATAGTAAGCAATTTCCCTAAATAAAAGTTAAGATATCAATCACCACAATAATACTAAAAGTTAGAAAATACTTACAGCCATTAATACATCCAAACCATCCATTGTGGGAGGTTTCAAGTTTTTCAGCTCAACTGAAAAGCAGAAGTTCACAATCAACATATGCGGACAGCAACAAGAATTGCCATCATGAAGTCTTCAACTACTAAAAAATATATATATATATTCAAACCAAACAACGGCAAACAAATCTAGAAGTACAAAAACTCACCACCACTAGAAAGAAGATCTTGTGTTATTGGTTGGCCGGATTGTGCCAAAGAAATTAGCTACATTTCAAAAAACGTAAGCACTATAGAAAGAGTTCAACATCACATTCCAACTAAAAAATAACATGAATTCACCTGCATAGCAATGATGAACTCTGCAAAACCAAGATATCCTTGTCGCTTCGAATCCGCAATAGCCCACACCTTCAATTTTGGCAAATTGGAGCACACAAATAAACAATTCAGTTAAAACTTGAGAAGAAATCAACTGTGATACATATCAGCTAAGCACAACTCCTACAAACCACTCAACCATTCATAGCCAGCTAGCATCTATATAATCAGAAGCTAGAGAGTTCAAAACTAATCAAATATAAAGCTGAAACTAACCACTATCATTAGAATCAATAATTGCAATGAAAAACAAAAAATACAAAACCTGCTTAAGATCCTGGCGAGACAAATTGGACATGGCGAAAAACTTGGTGGCATCACTCCCCGTAATGCGGCCATCGCCATCTGAAAATAGAAAAAAAAAAAAAAAACACAGTACAAATTCATCGATTTTTGAACACGAACATCACCACAATCAGCAACACCAAAAAATAAAAATTAAATAAACTAAAATAATTGAAAACTTTGCGTACCTGAATCGGCGTAATTGAACCACTGCTGGTAGATGATCTGGTTCTCTTTGGAGCAGGAACCGATTGGGATCGGGTCGAATTCCATCGATTCGCTGCGTTTGGAACGCCTTTGAAAACGCGACGGTTAAGATCTCGTGTCGTTTACTACTCTTTATAGTTTATACTTGCGTTCGGCAAAGTAGAAACTAGAAAGCGTGACTGTGTTTATTAAACGACGACGATGAACTCCACCAGCGTCGTCGTTTTGGGAGTGGAAACCCGAGTTGGAGGTGAAGCACGCACTATTTTGCTGATTTAACGAACCCTTTTATTTTATTTATTTATTTATTTATTTATTTATTTCATGTGAAGTTATGTGATGGCGCCAAACATTAAGGGGCAAGGTTTTTTCTTATTACTTTAACTACTCCTTGAAGCTTAAGCAAGCTTAACGTTAATGGCAGTTTGTGCCACCTCTTGCTTTTATCTTCTAAGTTCGCTATATTATTTATTATTTTTGACTATTTGAGGATACATGATTTATAATTTTTCTTTCTTTTATTGACTGATATCTACGTTTCTCTATTGCAAGTATCAGAACTAATAACGTGATTACATTTATCTTTATTGATTATGACGTGATTACGTTTATCTATAAAATATTATAATGATACATTTGCCAACCAAAAATTATAGCCAATAAATAGATGGTAATGTTTTAAGTATTATTATTACTGTATATTGTTAGTCAATCAGATAAATTTCGAACTTTAGATATTTGTTAAAGTGAGTAAGTGACTAATGAATTAAATATTAGACTAATTTAAATTGATTATATTATTATTACTGTTATTATTATATATTGTATATATGGTTCCGATCCAGTTTCTTACATAATTAAAAGGTGTAAAATCTTTTTTTTTTATATAGTTGTGTTCATACCCTGACCCAATAATAAGGTCCAGGTCCAAATAAAAGGTCCAATACGAAGGGTTGAGCCTCGCCTAGCACCGACCTTCCTCCTGCGAAGTCGGTTCTTATCATGACTTACCCTAAAGAAGTCGGGGACGAGGATTAACTGGCAGATAATCACTCGTTTAAATGAGTAACTGCCCCTAGAATCTCTCTAACCACTTCCAAGAGCCATATCTTAACCTCCCTAAGATAAAAGGACGGTTATCACCCTAAAAATGTGGCATTACTTCAACGGTGGTTATTGGTTCACCACTATAAATACACTGACACCTCTCAGGTATCTCTAAGTCCCAATACTCTCTAGACCTGCTCACACCCTTGCTGACTTAGGCATCGGAGTGTCTTTGCAGGTACCACCCCCCGCTCGTTCATACTCATAAGTCGGACGGAGGCCCTCAAGGCGTAGACCCGCTCGAAGGCTTCCTTCCTCAGACGATTGGGCCAACCTAGCAAGTCCAGCCCACCATCTCCAGTTACCCCATCGTAACATTGGCGCCGTTGCCGGGGACCCGAGAGATCAACCCGTGATGGCGGACAGATCTCCTGAGGAGGGTCATGTGGAGTCAGATTCCGAACAAGAGAATCTGGACACTGGAGACAATGACGCAAACCTAACCCTCCACCAAGGAACTAACGATCAGCATAGAGAGGGTACTTCCGGAGTCAAAAATCCGAAGGTAAATTCCTCAGAAGGGCGCGAATCGAAAAAGGATGAACCACCCCATGCAACTGAACTTATGGGATTAGTTCATGTCCACCAAAGCCGCCTGGAACAACTGGAACAGGAACGGGAGCGACAAAGAGAAACAGAAAAGAACCTGAAAGAGGAGATGGAACGACGAAAAGAGTTAGAAAAAAAACTCTTGAAGTTGGAATCCTCCCTCAAAAGTCGGAACTCCCGCGACGATCGAGAAGAGTCGCCCCCAGGAGGGGAGGACCCCTTCAGCGAGGACATAATGAAGGCAAAAGTTCCGAGGAACTTCAAAAGCCCCGATATGGACCTCTACGACGGAACCTCAGATCCGAAGCATCACTTAAGAAATTTCAAAAGTCGAATGTATCTGGCTGACGCTTCTGACGCTACGCGATGCAAAGCCTTCCCGACCACTCTGTCGAAAGCAGCAATGAAGTGGTTCGATAGCCTCTCCCCGAGGTCAATCACCAGTTTCGAAGACCTCTCAAGGAAATTCTTGATGAGGTTCTCTATCCAGAAGGACAAAGTAAAACATACACCGAGCCTCCTGGGAATAAAGCAGGAGGTCGGAGAACCCTTACGAGCCTATATGGAAAGGTTCAACAAAGCATGTTTAGAAATCCAAGACCTGCCCACCGAGGCAGTTATTATGGGGTTAGTCAATGGGATTAGAGAAGGCCCTTTCTCACAGTCCATATCAAAAAGGCACCCCGCCTCCTTAAGTGATGTACAGGAAAGAGCTGAGAAGTACATCAACATGGAGGAGAATGCCAGACTGAGAGATTCGAGTTGGCGACCCGGGCATCTTCCCTCAACAAAAGAGAGGGATAGGGAGCCCAAGAAGAAGGAAGAACTCGGTCTCGATAGACCAAGAAAATATCACTCTTATACTCCTCTAAAGGTTTCTATAGTGGATGTATACAGAGAGATTTGTAATATTGAAAGGCTGCCACCTCCCAGGCCTATTAAAAATAAAAAAGGGGGGAACCGTAGCGACTACTGTGAGTACCATAAAATATATGGTCACTCAACAAATGACTGTTACGACCTTAAAAATGTGATAGAAAAGCTAGCTAGAGAAGGCCGGCTTGACAGATATCTCATAGAAAGATCGGACAGCCATGGAAAGAGAAAGCGAGACGATGAGGATAGAAGAGACCCACCACCGCAGACTCCGGAGAGACATATCCATATGATCTCAGGAGGGTTTGTAGGAGGAGGACTCACCAAGTCCTCTCGCATAAGGCATCTCAAGCGAGTCTACCAAGTCGGAAGCGAGTCACCCGACCTTCCAACCATATCATTCACAAAGGAGGATGGGCAAGGAGTAATCCCTGGACACGACGATCCAGTGGTAATAACCATGATCCTAGCAAATGCCCATCTCCACAGAACCCTAGTAGATCAAGGAAGCTCAGCGGACATCCTTTTCAAGCCCGCTTTTGACAAACTAGGGCTAGATGAAAAAGAATTAAGAACCTACCTCGACACCTTGTACGGATTAGGCGACACGCCAATAAGACCACTGGGATTTCTACCCCTTCACACCACTTTTGGAAAAGGGAAAAAATCCAAAACTCTGAGTATAGACTTCATAGTCATCGACGTAGGGTCAGCATATAATGTTTTAATTGGCAGAGCTACCCTTAATCGACTCGGAGCAGTGGTGTCCACTCCCCACCTGTGCATGAAATTCCTGACCTCAGCGGGAATAGCAACGGTGAGGAGAGATCAGAAATTGGCAAGGAAATGCTACAACGAAAGCCTGAACCTAAGGAGAAAAGGCAAAGAAGTTCACACCATAGAGCTCGGCGGTGTAAGGGCCAGGGAAGAGCTGCGACCACAGCCGGGTGGAAAAACCGAAGAAATACAGGTCGGCCAAGAGGAAGGAAAAAATACCAACATAGGAACCAACCTAGGGGAAACCCTAAAACAAGGGTTGACTAAACTCCTAAGAGACAATTCTGACCTCTTTGCCTGGAAAGCCTCCGACATGCCCGGGATAGATCCCGAGCTCATGTCCCACAAGCTCTCGGTATACCCAGGGTCTCGACTTGTACAACAAAGAAGACGCAAGCTCGGCCCGGAACGAGCCCTAGTAGTAGAAGAACAAGTACAGGCACTCTTAGAAGCCGGCTTCATCAGATAAGTCAAATATCCAACATGGCTAGCTAATGTAGTGCTAGTCAAAAAGCAAAATGGCAAATGGAGAATGTGTGTCGACTACACCGACTTAAATAAGGCATGTCCCAAGGACCCTTATCCACTACCAAGTATTGATACCCTAGTAGACTCTAGCTCGGGATATCAATACTTGCCGTTCATGGATGCCTACTCGGGGTATAACCAAATCCCGATGTATGAGCCGGACCAGGAGAAAACATCATTCATCACGCCCAGAGCTAATTTCTGTTACGTGGTCATGCCATTTGGATTGAAAAATGCAGGGGCCACATATCAGAGGCTGATGAACAGGGTGTTCGCTCCTCACCTTGGGAGCCTAATGGAAGTCTACGTCGACGACATGCTGGTAAAAATCAAGGAAGAAGTCAACCTCTTGGCAGACCTCTCGCAAGTCTTCGACACCATAAGGTTACACGGGATGAGACTAAATCCCGCAAAATGTGCCTTCGCGGTAGAAGCTGGAAAATTCCTGGGTTTTATGCTGACACAGAGAGGGATTGAAGCAAATCCCGATAAGTGTAAAGCTATCCTGGAAATGAAGAGCCCGACTTGCAGGTTCTTGGCAGGGTCAGCACTCAAATCCCTTCCACTACTTTCTTTATTAAAAAAGGGATGCCAGTTTGAATGGACTCCAGAATGCGAAGGAGCGTTCCAGGAGTTCAAAAGATTCTTGAGTCAACCACCAATCCTAACCCGACCTCTAGTCGGGGAAGGTCTCGTCCTTTATTTGTCCGTAGCAGACAAGGATGTTGCATCAGCCCTGATAAGGGAGGACGAGGCCGGGCAGCATCCAGTTTACTTCATCAGCAAAGTTCTACAGGCCCCCGAGCTAAGGTATCACAAACTAGAGAAGTTTGCTTACTCCTTAGTAATAGCCTCACGAAGGCTACGACCTTACTTTCAAGCTCATACAATAAGAGTCCGCACGAACCAACCCATGAAGCAAATCCTCCAAAAGACGGATGTTGCTGGGAGAATGATTCAATGGGCAATAGAGCTCTCCGAGTTCGACGTGAGATATGAAACTCGGACGGCAATCAAAGCCCAATGCCTTACCGACTTCATAGTGGAATACGCAGGAGACCAAGAGGAAAAGCCAACCACATGGGAACTCTATGTAGATGGATCCTCAAACAAGACAGGAAGCGGCGCAGGCATAATATTGGTTGACGAAAGGGGAACCCAAATAGAGGTTTCCCTCAAATTTGAATTCCCAGCTTCAAATAATCAGGCAGAATACGAAGCCCTGATCGCTAGATTAAAGCTGGCAGAAGAAGTCGGTGCAACAAAAGTGATGATATACAGCGACTCCCAAGTGGTGACCTCCCAGATAAACGGAGAGTATCAGGCAAAAGATCCAAATATGAAGAGATACTTGGAAAAAACTTTGGAGTACCTCGGGCGCTTTGCGGAAACCGAGGTTAAACACATAACTCGGGATCTCAATAGCAGAGCAGACGCCCTCTCCAAGTTAGCAAGTACCAAGCCAGGAGGGAACAATAGAAGCCTGATCCAGGAAACTCTCCAAGAACCCTCGGTAGTGAAAGCAGAAGGCAAACAAGATGTCCTTGAGGTATCCGGGCTAAACCTCGTATGGATGAATCCTCTGGTCGAATACCTAAAATTTGACGTCTTCCCTAAAGAGGAAAAAGAGGCCAAGAAAATCCGGAGAGAAGCACAACATTACACTTTGGTGAAAAATATCCTTTATAAAAGGGGAATATCGACACCATTGTTGAAGTGCGTACCGACCTCAAGGACCACTGAAGTGCTAGAGGAGGTTCACAATGGGATTTGCGGAAATCATCTCGAAGCAAGGTCGTTAGCCAGGAAGGTCATCCGAGCTGGATTCTACTGGTCGACCTTGCAAAAAGATGCCACCGAGTTTGTGAAAAAGTGTCAGCCATGCCAGATGCATGCAAATTTCCACGTAGCTCCCCCCGAAGAACTCATCAGTATAACTTCTCCATGGCCCTTCGCAAAATGGGGAATGGATTTGCTAGGTCCTTTTCCCCAGGCGCCAGGACAAGTCAAATATTTGATCGTGGGGATAGACTACTTCACAAAGTGGATAGAAGCAGAACCACTGGCTACTATCACAGCTCAAAGAAGTCGGTGGTTCCTCTACAGAAATATCATCACAAGGTATGGAATACCTTATTCCATCACTACAGATAATGGAACCCAGTTCACCGACTCTACCTTCAGAAGCCTGGTGGCCAGTATGAAAATCAAACACCAGTTCACCTCGGTGGAACATCCACAAGCCAATGGACAAGCCGAGGCAGCCAACAAAGTCATACTGGCAGGGCTGAAGAAAAGACTACAAGAAGCAAAGGGAGCCTGGACATAAGAGCTCCCACAAGTGTTGTGGGCTTATCGGACAACGCCACAATCTGCCACTGGAGAAACGCCCTTCTGACTTGTCTATGGGGTAGAAGCTATGATACCAGTAGAAATCAGTGAGCAAAGCCCAATGGTGATTCTTCATGATGAAATCGGAAACATACAGGGGCACAAAGAAGAGCTAGAGTTGCTCCCCGAAGTCCGAGAACAAGCCCAAATAAGAGAAGCAGCACTGAAGCAAAGGATGGCTACCAGATACAACAAGAAAGTCATTCAAAGAAATTTCGCACTAAGTGATTTGGTCTTAATCAGAAACGACATAGGAGTCAACAAGTCAGGGGAAGGAAAACTCGCTGCCAACTGGAAAGGACCCTACAAAGTCAGCGAGGTCTTAGGAAAAGGTTATTATAAGGTGACCGATCTAAGCGGCGCCGAGTTACCAAGATCGTGGCATGCTTGTAATATTAAAAGGTACTATAGTTAAGAGCGAACTCTACTCCCTGATGTACTCTTTTCCCAACTTCACGATTTTTTCCCAAACATTAGAGGGTTTTTTCTGAAGAAGGGTTTTTAATGAGGCATCATAGTAGAGGCTAAGGGGAAAAAATTATTAAAAACCCTTAGTAGCAGTAAAGTACCTTCCCAAATTAATAAAGATCTTTTACAATATCTCTTATAAATTCCTTCTCGTTTATTTTTTCTTCCTACGAAACGCGCCGACTTAAGCTCGACAAAACGTGAAAATCCCATGAACCGACCTAGATGGTCGTCAGGATAAAACGACGAGGTACAAGTCGGTGTAAAGAGGTTATAAAAGTTGATCGTGAGAAACTCGCAAACATTCCGACTTATAAGTCAAAATGAAAAACCGAGTAGAAAAGAAAACGCATCGCAAAAATAACCTAAGTCATAGAACTCAATAAAACAAAGTTGAGTATAAGGAATAACAAAAAAGATATCAAAAAACCTAGGAAAAAGCTTAAAGAATGTCCTAAAGCGAAAAGGCTTAGAAAGACAGACAAGCAAAAGGTTTTCAGAAAAGATTAAAAGGACTTCGAAAAATCAAAATCAGAAAGCATGCACACAAAAAGGTAGCTAAAACCCTTATACCAAAAAAGGGTATTTTTGTTAAATAAAACCCTTATCTAAAAAAGGACAATTATAAATATTTTTGTTTACGGCCATAAAAGGCCTAGGCAAATGTCAACATACCACCACAACAAATATAAAGAGTTTAAAAAAAGAGGGGACCCACAGGCCGGGCCCCCATATAGCCAACAAATTTTTAAAGAGCATCACCACCAGGATTGAAGGGAGTAGATGGATCACCACCAGAGTCGGGAAGAGAAGTCGGAGTGCCATCAGGACCAGGGAGAGAAGTGTCCATAGGAGTCGGAGAAGAGGTGCCGAGAGGTCGGGAGGAACTCGGAACATCTTTTTGACGAGGAGGAGACTCAATGATTCTCTGCCCCCGAGTCTTCAAATCTGACTCGGTGATGACCTCGGGAGCAGGGAGATAAACTATGGCACCATCAATAACGACCTTGTCAGGATCCAAAGGAGAGAAATCCAGGTCGGGAGCAAGGACTCCGACCTGCTCCTTAAAAATCCTCCAGGCCTCCTCTGCCCCCTCAGCAATAGAGTCCTCCAACTCGGCATAGGCTGTCCGAGAGTTCAACAAATCCCTCCTTACAGCCACAAGGTCCTCAAATAAACTTTGATAACTCTCCTGCGCCTTCTTTCTCAAGCCCTCCTCCATGTTACGTAGGGCTTGTAACTTACTTTCCTTCTCTCGGAGGCTATCCCTCTCCTCCTTCAATTTGGCGACCTCCTTCTTCAACTCCTTCTCATGTTCCTGATATATGAGAAGCCTCCCCTCCAACTCTTCAACCTTAGAGGTTGAACCCAGAGAGCTAAGAGGAGTCTTCTCAAAAATATCAAGGAACTTGGCACAAATCCCCGCCGCCCTGATACTCTCCTCAGCCAGAATAGTGAGGTGGTTCTGAATAGAAACATCATCCATACCTATACGGGTATGGGGATATATGAACTTTCGGATAAATGCAAGAGCATCTACCTTAGCCTCACCTTCAAAAGAAGAGCCAGACTCTAAAGCCTTGCGCTTCTTCTTCTCTGGCTCAAGAGAAGGTCGGGGAGGAGGGGACGGCTGAGAAGAAGCTGAAGCAGGAATAACAATGGGTTGAGAAGGAGTCCCCAAATTTCGGAAAGAAGGGGGAGGAAGAGGAAGAGGAGAGCTAGTTACCCTGGCACCACCGGTTCTGGCGCGAGACCTCGCCTTGGCCTCCTGGACTCTCTGGTAAGACTCATGGGAATTCTTCCTCGCCATCTCTGTAAAAGAAAACAATTAGTAAAACAAGTCGGTAAACTTCAAGTCGGTAGAAGCAAGTCAGAAATAAAGTAGATAAAGGCTACCTAGTTGTGTATGGACAAAAGACGACGACCCCTGGAGAAATTTTTTGGTATCCAGATATGGGGCCCTCCCCCATACTTCTCGGAGGAACCCCACAATGGCCGCCTCCACTTCATCCAGATCCTCCAAACCATATTTCTCACAGGGGGAAGCCTCTAACCAGTACAAGGGAAAGCGAGGGAAAGAATTCTCATCCAAGAAAAAGGGGTGGTGACCCTCTACGCCTTGAACTTTGAAAAAATAATTTTTGAAGTCATGAAAGGATTCGTCAAAAAAGGTGAAAACTCTCCGACCTTGTATAGCCCGGAAAGACACCCATTGTTGCTTATTATTTTGCCCACTGAAGGGTTTGGTCATATGGAAGAGATGAAAGAAAATTCTCAAAGAAGTCGAAAAGTCTAAAGCATGGCTGATAAAATGGTAGATTTTCAGAAAACCCCAGGAATTGGGGTGAAGTTGAGTAGGAGCAACTCGGCAGTAACGCAACACCGACATCTCAAAATCAGAAAATGGAAGAAAAATACCCAAACGGGTAACCATGCTCTCATACATAAAGAAGAAATGAGGGGCCTCCTCAGTGGCCCTCCCGAAGCAAACCCGGTCTTCCGGACCCGGGACCACCAACTCATACTTCGGCTCATCCTCCTCGGAAGTACAAATTCGGTGATGAGTGCGAAGGTTGGTGATAAATTCGGTGTCTACCAAAGGTTCCTCCCCCAGGACCGTAACATCAACCCACTGAGCAAGACTTTCAACAGAAGACATTTTCTTTCTTTTTAAAAAAGGGGTTGGTAAAACTTACAAAGGGAAAAAAAGAAAAGAAAATCAAAAAACATGGTCTCTAAGGGGGAAGTACGGAATCAAACAGAAACCTACGAATCAACATATCCATCCGAAAAATAAAAGCATGCAAACAGAAAGCATGTTGCAAAGGAAGAGGAAGAAAAATCTAACCTTTATCTGAAAAAGGTTGGAGAAAATGAAAGCCTTCAAACGCAAGAATGCTGCAAGAACAGGTGAAGATGAAATTTGAAAAATCGCAGAAACGAAACAATGACAGGGAGGGAAAGTATTTATAAACACGTTAGGGGCATAATGGTAAAAACAGAGCAGTCATAAATAGGTGCACCGTTATCAAGGTAATTAATACCTACGCGAACCTCTAACAGACGCGACGTTTTGATTAGACGTAACTGTGAAAATCAAAAGTCACGAAAGTCACGTTGGTTCCAAACAAACACGTCGGTTCCCTCCCAAGTCGGCTACGTTCCCGAGTAGAATACTCGAACCCAAATCTTAAAAGAAATTGGACTCGAGTAGGGGCACTGTTCATACCCTGGCCCAATGATAAGGCCCAAGTCCAAATAAAAGGCCCAATACGAAGGGTTGAGCCTCGCCTAGCACCGACCTTCCTCCTGCGAAGTCGGTTCTTATCACGACTTACCCTAAAGAAGTCGGGGACGAGGGTTAGCTGGCAGATAATCACTCGTTTAAATGAGTAACTGCCCCTAGAATCTCTCTAACCACTTCCAGGAGCCATATCTTAACCTCCATAAGATAAAGGGACGGTTATCACTCTAAAAAGGTGGCATTACTTCAACGGTGGTTATTGATTCACCACTATAAATACACTGACACCTCTCAGGTATCTCTAAGTCCCAATACTCTATAGACCTGCTCACACCCTTGCTGACTTAGGCATCGGAGTGTCTTTGCAGGTACCACTCCCCGCTCGTTCATACTCACAAGTCGGACGGAGGCCCTCAAGGCGTAGACCCGCTCGAAGGCTTCCTTCCTCAGACGATTGGGCCAACCTAGCAAGTCCAGCCCACCATCTCCGGTTACCCCATCGTAACAAGTTGAATTTTAATTTTGACTCAAAACAAAAAAAGTGTTCAAAAATATCATAATTAGGTAATTAATTTTTTTTTAATATTATCATTAAAGATAAATATTAAATCATTCTTCTACTTTAGTCTATGACAACAATAAAGAAGTTTCACAGTCCATAAATTCAATCCAATAAAATACATAAATTTAATTTCATTTTTTTCACGCAAAAATAAGATAAGATAAGATGATAAAAACTAAAATTAAAACTAAATTTATGTATTCTGTTGGACTGAATTTGTGGTCCGTAAAACTTTTTTATTATTGTCATGAATTAAAGTAGAAGAATAGTTTAATAATAAATAATTAACTTAACTGCCATCTAAAAACAAAAGTTATAAAAATTTCTAAACCTAAGTATACCACCAAAACACAAACTAACTATTATATTTAACTAAATAAAAAAACTATCTCAGTCAAATATGACACCAAAAATATGATTATATTGTCATTATCCCTCCATGTTAAACTTTATTAACACATTTATTTCCTTTCAATACTTTCAATTCATTTTTTATATATCTGTAGCGGTACCATTTAAATTCATCAAAATTCCACCTAAACACCAATGAATCACCCACATTTCCTAGTCTAATACTATTTTTCATATTCTTATATAATTGTTATTTTTATATATATAACTAAACAACTTTTAATTACACTAAGTTACTCTATTTTTATTATAATCTTGTGCTAAATTTCTCCCTCTATCAATAGAGAAGAAATAATTTGATTTTGTTAATTGAGAGCTGAAACTTCAAATGAAAACAAAAATCTAAAGAAAAGGAATTACATCTAATAAAAACAAAAATGAAACCTCATCTTCTTTAATAAAAAAAAAGGAACATATTCAAATTTGATTGCCAAAATGTTGCATTACTGTCACGAAATTAGAGCTACAAAAAATTAAAAGATCCCACGCAAAAATTAACACCATGTGACATAGTGCATGATTATGTTTAGTAATTGAAACGTATAAAAATATATAAATAGATTTTTTTTTTCGTTTGGTCAGATTTTGGGATTATTGGGCTTATAGAATGGGCTTATAACAGGCCAAGTAAAACTACATGAAAGAAGCAAGCCCAAACAAATATGAACAGATTTTATTCCTCAAAAAACAAAAACACTAGATGACCAAAAATTATATATAATTAAAAAAATAAAAAAGTTATTTTTTCTTCTTCCAAATATTTGTGTTCTGCGTTGTGTGAATAGATCTTAGATCCAAACTCTTACGCTCTTCTTCAGCTGATTTCTACTTCACAAATCACAAGGTACTCTCCTTCTCTCTCTCGATCTCTTCAATTTTGTTGTTCGATATTTAGATCTTTGCATTTCCGTCTTCTCCCCCTTTTTAAGGGATCAGTTTTTTAATTCTTTCATTTTCAATTTTCCGTTTGCTTCTATTCGTTGTCTTTCTTCTATTATATATCATTTGGTTATGGTTATGGTAATCTCAAGTATCGAACCAAATTCTAGTTTCAGTAAGAGGATTTTATCAGGTATCACAATAATCTTTAACAATCAAGCAAATATATGGGATGAGTTTTGAGCTACTAAGACTTTTATGCTGGGATTCTGCCCTAGGGTTTATGTTTTAACGCCGCTATTGGAACATAGGGTTTTGAGAATTGTTTCCTTTTTTTTAAAAAATTGTTATTGTAGATTATAAGTTGTTCTTTCAGTTGAAGCTACCTTGTTTTGGCACATTTCGTTTTCAGTTATTGTAGATTATACCCTTTTTTTAGATTGAGATTACTTTTAGATGCACTATACTGTCATTTATCACATGCTAATCTATGGAAGATTTTAAGGACGCGGGATAAGAGAGTCGGATATTTTTTCTGATATGTACAAATTTATGGTTTGGTAATTGTACATGACTCTTTTATACTGTCATTTACCAAAATTAAAACTGTTTGGATGTCAATGGCTTTTCGCTATATGACTATTTTGTTGTCGACTGTTCGCCATGTTTGATTTATGGAGTTTTAGAAAAATGCAAAAATGATGATTTCTTGCTAAATGGTGGGTTTTGTATGTATGTGCAGAAATATGCCTTCTCAAAAGGTTGAAACGGGTCATCAAGACACGGTCCATGATGTTGCAATGGATTACTATGGTAAGAGGCTGGCTACAGCCTCATCCGATCACACCATTAAGATTATTGGTGTGTCCAACAATGCCTCTCAGCATCTAGCTACCTTGGCTGGTCACCAAGGACCTGTTTGGCAGGTTGTGTGGGCTCACCCGAAATTTGGTTCTCTACTCGCCTCTTGTTCCTATGATGGGCGTGTTATATTGTGGAAGGAGGGTAATCAAAATGAATGGACTCAAGCTCATGTCTTCGATGATCATAAGTCTTCTGTTAATTCAATTGCTTGGGCACCTCATGAGTTGGGTCTTCGCCTGGCTTGTGGTTCATCAGATGGGAATATCTCGGTGTTCACTGCCAGACCAGATGGTGGGTGGGACACTTCAAGGATAGATCAGGCTCACCCTGTTGGCGTAACTTCGGTGTCTTGGGCTCCCTCAACAGCGCCTGGTGCTCTGGTTGGTTCTGGCCTTCTAGATCCCGTGCACAAGCTATGCTCGGGTGGCTGTGACAATACTGTGAAGGTGTGGAAGCTCAGCGACGGGCAGTGGAAGTTGGACTGCTTCCCTGCTCTTAAGATGCATACGGATTGGGTTCGGGATGTTGCTTGGGCACCCAACTTGGGACTCCCTAAGTCCACCATTGCCAGTGCGTCGCAAGATGGTAGAGTGATCATATGGACCGTGGCCAAGGAGGGGGATCAGTGGGAAGGAAAAGTTTTGAATGATTTCAAGACCCCCGTATGGAGGGTTTCGTGGTCCTTGACTGGCAATATATTGGCCGTGGCGGATGGTAACAACAATGTTACCTTATGGAAGGAAGCTGTAGATGGCGAGTGGCAACAGGTGACAACCGTTGAACCTTAGGATCTGAATTTTTTTAATTCTTTTTTCCAGGTCTCGCATGTTAATTTTGGATTATGCTCCTTAGAGCTTACTTCTTAAATATAGTTGACATCACATTTCATTGCATATTATACGGTTTGAGTAATTGTGCTTCGCGAGTTCCTTTGACGTCGCGATCCACTGAACACTCTGTGATTGTAAGATTGAAGTTGAATAGCTTAAGCTGGTTTGTGTATGGATTAGAATTTAGAAGGTCATGTCTCTAGGATATCTGTGACATTTCATTAGAAGTGAGTTGCATAAACTTGTGGCGCATCCTTTTTGATTTTGCACAAGCATGGATTAAATGGATAGTTCTCTACATATTTTAGTCTGTAAGGTATGATCACAAAACAAAATAGTTGTCTTGTTTAATTTTTCTGGTGCTGGAGGTTGTGACCTGTGAACTGCACAAGAACTTAACAAAGGAGTGTGATCGTTAAGCAGTGTGGTTTTGTTATCTGTTCGTTTTTTTTTTTTTTTTTTTGGTACTACAACTCTACAAGTTTAGCAAGGTCCTAAGTTACTCAGATTTTATTTATTGTCTTAAAGAGAAATGGGCAAAAAGAAATAAATATATGTAAAGGAAAAACGACATGTCCACCACAGGGTGGCAGATAAATTATGGTTTAAATTGTAACCCAGATAATGCTACGTCCACTGGGAGGACATCTGCAACATTAAAAAATGTTTTGAAATGCTTTTGGTTTCAATTATCATAAAAGATAGTAGTAATTTGCTATGCACGAAAGAGATAAAGTAAAGGGTTGAAATGTTACAAAATTGGGAAGGGATAATACTACTCTTGTAAATAGATATTGTCATTTTTGTTTGAGAGATGTTACTCTTAATCTCATTTTTGTTTGAAAGATATTACTCTCAATACAAAATTAATGAATTATATTTATAATAAGATTTTATCAAATTAGAAGTGATATTATAAAAAACGATCATTAGTATCCATTTATGACAAACAAAAATGGCTATGAAAATAGTTGTAATTACACAACTACTTTAGCCAAATCCTTAAGGAAAAATAGTTGTCCAAGAAAATTAAAATAAATTATGAAATATTTTGTCATGTGAAAGATTTTAGTTCTGACAAAATAGTTAGAACTAAGTATCTTTTTATCTTTCGAAAACTATTTCATGAATTTTTCAAGAATTAAAAGGTATAAAAGGCTGATTATCCAATAAACTAATAAATCCTCTCTCTTCTTCTTTTCCTGGATCTGGAAAGACAACACTACATAAATGCAAAACCAAAGAGAAGATGAAAATGAAGACCTTGGGGAAAAAAAAATATCACAAAAATCACGGTTTGTGGACCACAAATGTCTAGACAGGCATCAACTCCTACCTTAAAACATAATTCTAAAATTTGTCACTTACCCTTACCCCAATCAATTGGTAATACAACAGTAGAGGATATCATATGAGACAGATGGTTGTTCAACCTTGAAAGAAAGAAAGAAAAGAAAAATAACCCTCAACTAATAAGACGTGGTCCAAATGTATACACTTCCTATTAAGAAAATAAGATCACCTACTCCAGTCTCTAACAATAATCCACCATGTGATCATGTCCTCCTTTTTTTTTTTTTTTGGGTATTTTAGAATTATATAATCCTTCCACCAAATCCCTTATTGGAGGTCCCAATCTCATGTAGAATAATCAACCATGGGTTTATACTTTATACTTTATAGGCATCAAGTAATTAATATTGTTCCATCTAATAGTCATAGGCATGCCTACTCTTAGGTTCTTCATTTTTGTTTTGGTGGAATAATAAAAGGTTCAAGTACCCTAGTCATGTTATTTTTTAAATAATAAATTTAAAAATTAGTTATTTTTAGGTGATAATACACGATTGATTATCTAACAACGTATTCAAATTCAAATCTTTGTTTATAAGCATAAGTTAATATACAAATACAATACAAAATTGGTGGACATACAATCACAAGGCATTAAAAGAAGGTATATGATAAACATCACAAGAATTATTATTGTTTCTTTTATGTGGCTGAAGAAGACACAACAAGAGTTATTCTCAGCTGATCCAAACAGCAACATATATATAAATTGACAACAAATGTGGAAGGTTGATTTGTTGGAAGCACAATGAGAACTCACTATTTCATGCCTCCCAATTTTCCCCCAACATGTTGTATGATGATCATATTTTCTTTCTCCATAATCCATATATTCCTTTCTTTCTTTTATTATTTAAAAAAAATAGGTTAAAGGAAAACACTAATCTAAAGTAAAATCTTTTTAGCTTTATTTAGTGTTACAAAAGTATTTATAAAAGAAAAAATAGTTAACAAAAAACATAATAATCAATAACGGAGTACAATCATGAAAAATGATGGCTACAATAAGTTTTTTGTGACCACCAAATTATACAATCATCCTATCTATTTTACCTATGAAAAAGTATAGGGTACCAACATATTATCTGCCAACTTCTGCCAACTCTTATTTATAATTGTGTTTCATGGAAGTGTGTTCGGGATGTGTCTAATAATTAATATATTTTAAATACATATATAAAGAGACACATCCAGAAAATATATCTATAAAGACACTTCTATTAAACACAGCTATAAAAAAGACATTTTTATTAGACACATCCACGAATACATTTCCATGAAACACAATTATAAATAAGAGTTGGCAGAAGTTGGCATATGTTGTTGGTAACGTAGCGGAACCGTTTACCTATAAACTCTATAAAATATTTGATGACATAATTTAATCAATTAATTTCATAATTTTTTATTTCATTTTACTAAAGTTTAATTATTCTATTAATCCCTATAATTTTACTAAATTTTTAGTTAGATCTCTATATATATTTTTTTAATTAAATTTTTATACTACTTTTAATTTTTTTAATTTTGTAATTAATTATTTTTATGTCAAAAATATTAAAATTAATAAAATATTTTTTTTAAAATACATGCAATTAAATATCTAATTAGGATTTTAATTATGAATACTTTTAATTTATGAAAAAATATTCAATTAAATATAATATTTTTATATTAAAAATAATCTAATTATAACATTAAAAGTAATGTAGGAATTCAATTAAAAACTATATGAATCAACAAAATAATTAAATATTTTCTAATAAATTTCTTTCAATCGGCTGCAAAACTTTCAAGCATAGCCTAAGGCATGACAAATTAAACCGAATCATAATGATGTATGGAAATAATAAGATTTGCTTGTATCTTAATAGAGAATAAAGATTACATTCTTGTGGCAACAATCAAGCCTAAGAGATGCTGTGTATATATATGATTTCTATTAATTATATTAGATAATGGAATGAGTGGCAAGGTGGGCAAGTTCATGGCAGCATTTTGCGAAGTTGAAGGCAAATGATGGGTCACCTCAAACAGTGTTTGTGTGTGTTTTTCATCACGTTGGTCTTAGCAACGGCGTTGACTTTGTAGGAAACCCCTATGGCCTAATTATGCACTAAATAATGCATTTTATATCTAAATACTAATTAAATAATTATTATTTAAACATGAACTTAGTGGTTATAAAATATCCAACTAATGAAAATGGTAATAAGAAATAAGAAATAAAAAACATAAAATTTTAATGCTAAAAAAGTAAAAAAAAATTAATCAATATTACCTCAATGTAAGATAAACATAAAAGAAAAAATAGTTAATAGCTCAAATGGTATAGTCTCCCCATACTCAATTAAGAGGTTGCGGATTCGAGTCTTCTATCTTTGGTAAAAAAAAAAAATAGTTACTTCACATTTTTCATAGAAAAATAACAAAGTTTAAAGAGGATAAAGGAAATATCAAGATAGAACAAGGCTTTTTTTTTTATCAATATTGATGTAATTGTAAGTTATTGTTATCTTATTAACTTTTTTTTATATTGGTGTAATTACAAATATAACTTTAACATTAATTTTTTTACATTCTTTTTAGTTGAATCACCAAAATTTACTTATCTTTTACATGTAACTTTCAAATAACTATCCAGATATTCTCAGCAAAAAATTTGGATTAAACGCACAAAATTTTGGATATCTTTTAAAATTCGTTTATTACTTATTAAAATAGTTTTATTTTATTACTTTTATTATATTTTAAATTTTTTTAAAAAATTTATTAATTTTTTAACAAATTTTGTCAATGCAAACATTTTCAAAAATATTTGTGTTAAATAAATAATAAACACTTACATGCAATTAATTTTATGTAAAGTTAATAGTTAAAAATTATTAAATAATTTAATAAATTTAATTAAATTATTATTTAATAAATTTTCAATATCACATGAAATTAATAAATAAATATTAAAACATAAAGTAGAGAAATAGCTTAGCAATATAAGCATTCCCGTGGAGTCTAGAAGAGTCACGCACAAAACAATGAGTGAGTGGGGTATGCTACGAAAATTCATGGAAACCCTAATTTCTTATATCCCAATCTCACAAACACCGCACCTTCCTCTCTCTGGAATTTTTAGGATCAACGTTCAAATTAGACAAGCCATAACTATTTAATGTACAACCCTAATCTCATTTCACTACCATTAGGTCAATTCTTTTGGAATTTGATTCCATCTCTAGAATGATATAACCATTAAAGAAAGGATAATTTGATCTCTAATTTCGAATTTTTTAGTTTACAGACATTTAAATCTTTAAAAATTTAAAAATATATTTAAATTTTTTATTTTTTCAAAATCTAAATATTGAGTCTAACTTAGATTGACCCAAGTGAACACAAGAGATCGATATTTTTAGGTTTTGAAAAAATTAGAGACGTAAGTATATTTTCAAATCCTGAAAAATTTAAATATTCGCAGATAAAAAAAGTCAAAAGAGATATTTATCCTTTTCTCTAATTATTATTTTCTCTAACTATTATTATTGAACGAGAGGAATTGTATATTCCTTTCTTTACAACAACTCTAATAGTAAGTTAGAATGTCAAAACTCTTCTTATTTATAACAAATAATCTCAAATTCAATTCCTGAATACAACACAATATCTATTGAAGAAAGTTGTTTCCTTATGAAATTTCTCTAAAATAGTGAAAAGGTAATATTTTATTCTGTGTTTTCACTTTTTAATTTTTTTTTTCAAAACTATGAAAATAAAAAAAAAATTGGAAAAAAAAACACAAACCAATATCACTACAATTAACTAATTTGGTGGACTACACCCACTTAGCTACCATTTAGACATTAAAATTCACAACAAGAAGATGCCCTATAATTCCATTAAAGACATGTTTATTTCTTACAAGGTTTTATGACCTTTTTACAACATGAGAAATTATTATTTCTTAGAAGAAAAAAAAATTAAAAAAAAAAAAAAGAGGGAGGGGGATCCATTTCTCTCAATCTAATCATTCATGCTGAAAATCTACACCCTTTGAAGCCATGCCCCTTGAGTGCTAAGGAGGCAAAATGATAGTAGTACTTTATCTTTTTTACAATTGCTCTCAAGATAAGAAAAGTTTCAAAAAGAAAAAAGAAAAAAAAAATTCACCACCTACAACACTAATCAACCTTTGTTTCTTTGGAAGCCCTTCAAGTAATTAGACTTGACCATAAAGTTAAACAAAAAATCAAAAACCAAAATTGATTTCAGAAAATCTATGCCAATTGCCAACCCTTCTCATCATTCTAAGCCATACATGTTCTTAGAATAATCTCACATTGCTGGAAATTCAGCATACACCAAAAGTGATGGAAGGAACCAACAAATAGAAGCTAAAATTCCTAAAAATAATTAAGAGGATTAGTACTAATCTAACTTTAATAGATTAACACTTGCATTTGTTAACTAGTATTATGAAATAACACAAAAATTTACCAATGCAAACCCACATTAGATTTAGACTTAGATACATAACCTTAACAAATTCCAATCCATAAAATTATCATCCAACAACATATCATAACATTTTTTTTTTTTTTTGGTTTTTGCAATTCCACTTATAGAAATTAAAGAAAAAAAATTAATGTGAAAGAAGAAAAAAAAAACCGGATCCAATCCATCAAGGAACTTACTCTCACAGAATTAAGATCATATTACCATAATCTTATATCTGATCATCATTCATTTCAATTTTTTTTTTTTTTGCTTTCTTCCGCATCATAACAGATAGAAAAAAAATAATAACAGAAGAAAAAAAAGATTTAATAGAGATATAAGAAGAAAAAAATATTAAAAGTCATCATTTCTTCAAATATAGAATCATTCAAAGGCACAAGGCGGTGCAGCGAAGCTCATCATCATCGCCACCCTCCAACGGCGGCGCGTTGAGATCAAACGGCAACGGCGCTCTAAACGACGACGAAACAATATTATCGCCGTCGTCAACCACCGACGATGAAGAATCACAATCACTATGGCAATCTTCTGGCACAACTGGAGGAGTCCGAGGGTACCTCCTACCTACCGTCGCCGGCGCCACCGTACACGGCGGCGCCTTCATCGTCCGCGGCCCGCTGAACGATTCCACTGTGCTGCTCATTCCACTGCACGTCGGCCTCTGAGGGTTCACCGGACTCTCCTGAAACCCGCCGCCGGCGCCGCCGTTTACGGCGGCGTAGTAGTAAGGATCCACGACGGCGCTATGGGGGTTGTTCTGGTAGCAAAAAGGAGAAGAGAGAGGAAAATTGGTCTTGGCTTTTGGTCCCCGGAGTGTTCTTGCGGCGGCGTCGTAAGCGCGTGCGGCGTCCTCGGCGGAATCGAAGGTTCCGAGCCAAACCCTCGCTTTCTTCAACGGGTCTCTGATTTCAGCGGCGAATCTTCCCCACGGTCTCTTCCTCACGCCGCGGTATCTAACTTCCTTCAATACTGGCATCGGCCCTGATCCGTTTACCTCCGCCGCCGCAACCGCCGCCGTGGGTTTCAGAGCCGCAGCTCCTCTGCCTCTTCCCATGGCGATGGCTTTGGTTTTCAATATAAAAAAGAGTAATTTGGTGATGTTTTAAGGAACAGAGCGGAACCCAGATTGGGAAACGATGAAAAGAATCAAGCTTTGAAATCAAATAAGCATTTCAGTGTGTGAAATTTTGATGGGTCGTTCACACTGATTTCAGAGAAAGAAAGAGAGAGAAAGAAAGAAAAGCAACACCTTCTTCTTCTTCTTCTTCTTCTTTGTTCTTTGAATCTTTGTCTTTGTTGTTGGGTGTGGTGTGGTGTGGTGTGGTTTGATGCACACCAAAAAAATTTATTAATAAAAATGGATGTCAAAGTGTGTTAGCTTCTTTCTTCTCTGTGGCTTTCTCTGGCCGTGTCTATCTGTAATGTCATATCTTTTTTCTTCTTTTTATTTATTTCTTTCTTTCTTTTTTTATTTTTTGAATCAATTCATTATTTTTTTATTTATTTCTTTACCTTTATTGGGGGCTTCTCCCTTCCTTCTCAGCCTGACCTCTTGTCCTGCTTTTCTTTTATCCTTTTGTTTTTGTATTTTTCTCCATCTCCTAAAATATTTTACATTTATTCCTATGGAATCATTTCAAATTTTATTCCCAAAAATTTAATTAACTTGATGGAAACTCAATAACACATGATTAAGAAACTATATGGCCAATTTAGTAATAATTTTAATTTTGATGTATTAACAGTCGTAAAATTATATTTATTTTTTAAATAATTATTATGTAAGATAATTATTTTTATTAATATGATACGTATATTTATATTAAAATTAAATTCTTTAGTAAAAAACTAAAAATATTCATTCATAATAATAATCATTCGACTGATTTTGACAAATTTATTTTGCAAATCACGTGTATTTATTATTTTTTGGCTTTTTATTCCCCCATTTATGAAGAACCGAGTAATTGGTGTTTGCAATGTCGAAAATGCCCTTGTGGTTGTGGGGTTTCTATAGTTTGGAGGGTAAAAAATTTTGCGTTTTGCAACGCGTTTGGTTGGTGTGCTGTACTTTTGATTTGGTGAGGTCTCTTTCATGATATCATATCTCTCTGTGTTTTCTTCTTTTCTTTTCTTTTCTTTTTTTTTCTTTTTCTTTTATTTAATTTTTTTTTCACTGCTTTCAGCAGTGGGCAGTGGGCACACACAAGGTAAAAATTTGGAACAGAGGTGAGATGATCGTATCTGTATCTTAAATCTTAATAAACAAAATTTTCTTACGTGAGAAGCAATAGATTTTGATTTTGGAAACACTCTTCGTCCATTTCTATTAATCCATAAATTTAACTTTTTTCTCCCTCAAAAAAAAGGGAAAAGAAGTTTGACTTCTATTTCCTTGTAAATATGATAATTATTTATAGGTCGAAACTCAAGTGCAGTGAATTTCACGTAAAATTGATAGTTGAAAGCCGTTAAATAGTTTAACTGATTTGACTAAATTTTTATTTAACAGTTGTTAGCTATCAACTTCACGCGAAGTCGACTCCACCTGAGTTTCCACTTTATTTATAATTTTAATTTTGATATATTAATAATATAAAAATATTTTATCTAATCGTACAATTATATCTATTTTTATATGATTATTCACGTATTTAATATAAAAAATAAACTACTTTATATTGACAGTGTATCAAATTAAATTTATTATTTATATATAAAAATAAGTTTTAAAATTTGACATCTAATAATTTTTAATTATTATTTTTATATAAAAATATTTTATGTGAATATTATTTTTACATATATAACAGCACTTAATGAAATATTATTGTAAAAAAATAGTAATTTGTATGGCAAAGGAGAATGTATATACAGTAATTATGATTAAAGAGAGAAAAAAAATAAGTTTGAAGATTTTAATGAATTAATTTTCAATTATTTCGGCACAGGAAAAAGAGAGAGACGACCTTGGCTATGGCAATGGCATGCGTGATGCCATTCATTCACAATCACAGCCGGCTAAAAAGTTTTTATTTATATATATATTTATTTTTTTTATTATTATTATTATTATAATTTGTAATTTTCAATGGAGTCCCTTTTATTGATTTCGTGAACCAACCTTTAAAAAATTAAACATGTACGTGTTAGTGTGTTACCACCGTGTGAACCTGTTTTCATTTTTTGGTAAGAAACCTTTCTCGTTTTCTCTAACACTGTATGACATCTTTATTTGTACAAATTAATTAAGCAAGGATTAACATCACGTTCAAAAAGAAAAGTGCATTACTCTTTCTATTTTTTTTTTGTGTGTGAATAATGTAATTTAATTTTTGGTTTAATTGAATATCTTGCCAATAAAGCAAAATATTATATATATATATATATGGTAAAAATTTAGAAATTCAGTTAACTTCATATAAAATTAATAATTGAGAATCATTAAATAACAATTTAATCAAATCTCTCAAATTATTTAACGATTTTCAATTATCAAATTTATATGAAAATAACTGAATCTAATATTTCATATATATATATATATATTCATTTCTGTAAGAATTTCAATTAATCACTTAATTAGTATCTCAAAACTGAATTATTATATGTTAAAATAAATTAAGCTTTGTGATTCTTTGATATATTAGAGACCTAAAGCCTGAAGGCACTATTTATATTTGAGTATGGCATTCATTAAACCCTAAAACTCAAATAAAATAGTATCTAAAGTCCAAAAGATAATTATCTAAAAAATAAAAGATAATATCTAATTTTATTCTCATTTAATTTTAAATAAAAAGTAATTATAACTTATTCAATTTAACATTTATAACAATAAATAAGATCACCGTTATATAAATTATTTAATTTAAAATACATAATTTGTGATTATAATTAATATATATATTACCCACAAATAAATTAAAAAATTAAAATAATTTCCTAACATTATATAGTACGTGATGCAATCAAATCCTTTTTCATTTTATTACTTTGAATGGACAATTTAATCTAGTAATTATGTAATATACATACACACATATATATATATATATATATATATATATATATATATATATATTATTTAAAAGATAAAAAAAACTAGATATTCATGATGATCTGGCCTAAATTTTATTTTCTTGGATTTTTTTTTTTTACAGAATATAAAATCCTTCTTTATTAAATATTCAAATTGGTAGCCAATAACTAATAAGGATAGAATGTCCTCAATATAATCCAAATGGAATTAATCCATGGAGCACCTTAGTGTGTTAAGTTATCAGCTACCTCCCTGAATTTTATTGCACCTTTGTAAGAGTGATTATCTATTGAATTCTTTAAAAAAAATTATACTTTTAATTTTTGTTCTTTTTACATTTTAATTATTTTCAATTAATTAAGTGGATGTTATACTCTATAATTTACTAATAATCGACTTTATATTTTAAATTCCAAAAACATATACATATTCAAATAAATTCGTCTATATTTATGCATAATTAATCTCTTTATATGATTTTTATACACTAAAAATATAAAAAGATTCTTATAATCGTATATTATATCAACAAAAATAATTAATTTTCAATTACTAATATTTTTTATATAAATATATTAAAATTAAACTCATGTCTCAGATCAATTTAAAACCTTTTTTTAATAATAAAATCTCTATTAATATATGAGAATAAATACTTTTAATTTAGGTGAATATTTTAAGAAAAATTCTATAATTATAGATGTTTTCTTTTAATGATTATATAGTAAATTATAAAATTAATTTTGACATATTATAAAAATATTATTTTTATCTATAAAAATATTATTTTTTATTTTCATTTGAATAATTATTTTTTTATATATTATGTTTTTAAAAACAAATATTTTTAACAAAATATATTTTTGACATCTTTAGGACAGAAATTATTTTTAATATAAAAATAGAAATGGTGTTTTGGTTGAATATTGATATTTGAAGTGTATTACAGTATTATGAAAATCATTCAACACGCTCTTCACGTGCTGGCTAATATGCTGCCACGTGTCCAACACGCCCTCCACGTGCTGACCAGGATGCTGCCACGTGTTGAGCATACCCCCACATGTTGACTTTTCCCTACAAAATTCACCCCTCCGTAATTACACCAAATAATCTCATTTCTAAAAAAAACACTAATATTTTTTCATATTAAAAAAAATCAGCCTCTTCAGGAGAACATGTGTCATTTAATGCATATTTATGGTGATGTTCCACAATTTCTCTTCAAAAAAAATTCATGGCTTCCTTCAAGACCTTCAAGGCTTGAATCTTAGCCAATACTAGACCTACTAAAGGGCCATCTATGAAGTGAGAGAGTTTTACCAAGTGCTTCAAAAAGAGGGAACATTGGTACACTGTACATTGTTTTATTCCCATACTCATCATTATTACATTACAAAAAGTAACTTGTAACTTGTGAAAACGGTTGCACCAAATGACTAAAGCCTGTTTTCAGCTTTATTTTATACTTAACTAATTTAAATTGGTCGAATAATCAGTTTACTCGTTCGCTTAAGTAGGTGTTAGAGATTCGAATATCGTCTTATATATGTAATAATTTATTGGTTAGCAACATATCCTTAAATATAGCTCAAATTCGCGACAGATTAGTCATTAACCTGTCAGGTTAAACAATACCGTGGACAACAAAAAAAACTTCCCTTTATATTTCAAATAGTGAATACCCGATCTCTCATAATTATCTCGAAAGGACAACGAGACCAAAAAAAAAAAAAACACCCAACTCGGTTTCTAATTTTTTTTTTTGACGGATTAGCTCCTGTGCAAAAAAAACAACATTCACTTTTTTTGGCATAGGAACTAATCAGTCTCATAAAAATAAAACTCACAGTCGGATTGAATATTTTTTTTTATCGATGACCTCGTTGTCTTTTGAGATAATTGTCGGGTGTTTTGGTTTTTCTTTGTTTCAAAACTTGAAATGAAACGTTTATTTTTATTTTTATTTCTATTTTTTTCATTTTGTATTCCCTAAGGATAGTGTCTGTAGTTGTAAGTAATATTATTCTGCTGGTTTTAGTTGGCATATAAATTTTGATGCATGAATCATGTCCACATGCCTTAATATCGAAATAAAAAACTAAGAGTTTGAGATGTGGTTTCCAATTTCCAATGGATGATTTTTTTTTTTTTTTTTTTTTTAGTATTCTTTAATGGGGAATCAAAAGATTGTATTATTAATACTTGGGGAAACAAAAAGGAGGATTGTATTGGCAGCATTTTAAAAAATAAATAAATTAAATTTTATATTATATTTATATACATTTTTCAAATTATTTACATTTTTCAATCAACTTCTTATATAGTTATGGTTACAAATTATATTCGATTTATTCGATAAATAAGATAAGTAATTTATGATAAAATTATGAAAAAATAGTAAGAAAAAATGAAAAAATGAAAAAAAACATATTGATTGTTAATTAAATTAAATTATGAATGTAAAACTAAATATATATAGAGCATTGCCTACGAAAGATAACAGTAAAGATAAGATAAGATAAGAATATAACAATAAGATAAGATAAGATAATAAAAACTAAAATTATAACTGAATTTATGTATTTTGTTGAGTTGAATTTGTGGGTTACGAGACTTTTTTTTATTGTTGTTATGAGTTAAAGTAAAAAAGTAGTTTAATAATTTATATTATAAATAGAAGATACATGTTAGAATATCTAAATTATGATATTTTAACAAGTATTGTTAAAATTAAAAAAATTAATAATATTTTTATTTAAAAAATAAAAAAAAACTGTTACTAAAATATAAAAAAAATTAGACTTTAATTTTAACAATACCTATATAATTACTCTAGCCACCAAAACATCCTTATATAAAATTTAATTTATTTATTTAAAAAAATCTATTAGGAAGATTTACTTTTCTCAGACTCAAAGGATTATATTCTCAAATTTTGATTAAGAGAATTAATAGTAAAGGAAATCTTGTTTAATCTTAATTACAGCTATCATTGACTTCAAACTGAAGTAATTAAACTTGTTGCTTTCTATCTGCAAAACTTATTTAGCACTTAGATTACTAATTTTATATATATTATTAGCAAAATTAGCTGCTTCTTTTTTAATCAACGAAAGCAGTGTGAAATATTCAAATGAATATAATTTGGCCATTTATGCATTTACAAATTTCATTTAAAAACAAAAAACAAATAACAAAAAAAAATGTTCGAGCCTAACTTTAAGATTGGCTTGGAGGATTTCCTTCAAAAGAAAGGAACATAGTTTATCACTTTTGGGCTCGAATTGTGTGTATACGTTGAAGTCAAAATAACCAATAATAAGAGAGAGGAACCTTATAATAATATATAGATTTATATATGCAACAATTTTTGCCATAAAAGAAGGGTGACCAATTATTTCAAGCGATATATAAAATATTCTTTTAATTTTTACAATTTTTTATGTAGACACTTTTCTATGATTAAAGTAAGCATTCGAGTACCCTCAATAATGTTGTGTTTTTAAGCAGAGGACTAGGAAGTAGGAGTAATGCTTAAACTAATAATCAAGTTTTATTAAACCTTATTAAAGCGAAATAGACTTGAGCAAATGATAGTAAGAATATTTGTAAGAGATTTTAATATCTAAATTAGCAAAAATTTAAATATTTTTTAATAAATTAAGATAGAAAATATGAATTTGATAAAAAATTTATAGAAAAAAGTATTATTACTTACAAATTTTTTAACTGTAAGTAGTTAGTAACTTTTTTTTTTATTATTTTGAAAGTTATTTTATATTAAAAAAAATTATTAATTTGTGAATAATATCTGAAGTAATAGTGCCAATGAGTTATAGCTCAAATGACATAATTTTTTTATACTCATTTAAGATAAAAAGTAATAACTTACTCTCTAAATTGAGATGGATATAAATTATAGGGTAAAGTATATTTTTTGTCCCCGAAGTTTGATAAAAGTTTTAAAAATACCCCTAAGTTTTATTTTGTTTCAATTTTGTCCCAAAAGTTTTTGATTTGCATCAAATATACTCTTGGCGGCTAATTTTTCAAAAAATTTAAGATTAATTCAACAATAATTTCACAAGAACAACCCTCAACACAAGCAAATCAAGCATCATTTTCATACATTATTGTTAGATTGGTCTTAAATTTTTGAAAATTTAGCCGTCGGGGATATATTTGATGCAAATTGAAAACTTTTGGGACAAAATTGAAACAAAATAAAATTTAAGGATATTTTTGAAACTTTTGCCAAACTTCAGGGACAAAAAATATACTTTACCCTAAATTATAATATTTGTGTTTTGAATAAGTCGAACAGATTTATTTATGTCTTTTTCAATGTTGTTAAGTAATTTTTTACTAATGTTTTTTTATCTTAAATATGTCCGTAGATAGTGGATAAGTTTTTTTTCTAGACCACAGCTTTAAGTATTTAGGCTAAAGTATAAACATGTGAAGTGAAGGATATGAAAGGAAAATCTGAAATTAAAATTATAAATAGATAATTATTTTGTGGTTAAATATATAAATTAAAAATTATTAAAAATATTTTATATAACATTTTAAAATGTAATATTCCGTAGAGAGAATATGTTAACAAAAATTGTTTTGACTTTCAAATTGAGAGGGACAAAAAAAATGTTAGTTTCTTTGACAAGGCCATAAACTAAAAAAATACAAAAATTAAAGATATATTTATTAGTTGAGGAGAAAAACATGATAAAAATGTTGACAAAAGGATAAAATATATATTTTTAATTTTGTTAAAAAAAATTAAAAATAATACTAACTCTTTTCTCTCTTCACATACACACTCCCAATAACTCTTTCTCCAGAATAAAAATAAAAGAAGTTCATCATTAAATTCTACCGAAATAGATGAAAAAGAGACCGTGCATAGAAGATCCATAATGGAGTTATCAATTTCTAATATTTGAATTCTTTAAAGTCTGAATTTCACTTTAAAGAGTAAATCGTAATATTTTACTATTTATTTTATAGGTAAAACTAAAAATAAATATGATAAAGAAACCATTTAAAGTTAGAAGATCACACTTTATCCTTTAAAGTACAAATTTAAAATTTAGAGGATCCAAATTCCAATTTCTAACTCTAAAAATTTAAATTTGAGGAGTGCTACACATACAAGTCATTTTTGTTTACAAGTCTTACAAGTTGGGCCTAACACGCGCGTTACAGAAGAAGAAGAAGAAGCAGAAGAAGAAGAAGCGTGAATATAAATGACTTGTATGATTTGTATGGAAAAGCGTTCTCTCTTTGCCTTCGATTTCCTTCTATTTTTTTCGATTTTTATGGTTTCTGAAATCAAGTTTTGAAATTGTTTTGAAGATGATGGAACTTCAGAAATACACCGAACGATTACAAAAATACACCCGAAC
Organism: Arachis hypogaea; assembly: GCF_003086295.3. Classification (NCBI taxonomy): domain Eukaryota; kingdom Viridiplantae; phylum Streptophyta; class Magnoliopsida; order Fabales; family Fabaceae; genus Arachis; species Arachis hypogaea. The sequence continues at coordinate 2,506,329 of NC_092052.1, forward strand.
GATTACAAAAATACATCCAAAGGATTACATAAATACACCCAAACAGTTACAGAAATAAACCAAACGATTACAGAAATACACCCAAAGGATTACAGAAATACACCCAAAGGCAGTGGTGGAGCTTAGTTCAGACAAGGGGGGCCATGGCCCCCCAAACTTTTTATAAAAAACTTAGTAGTACTTTTTCAAAAGATAAAAAATAATTCAATTGACTTAAATACTTCACTATGACTTAAAGTATCTAATAAATTCAATAAACAACACTCTCTCTATCTTTAAGTTTAAATATAAAAAATTAGATATTTTTTATTTATTTAATTTAATATTATTTTATATTTTAATATTTATTTAATTTAATTTTTTATATGATAAAAAATAATAGAATATTCAATAAGTATTAATATTATTGTATTTATATAAATTGATAAAAAAAATTTCAATAAATATTATAAATTTTAATATTTGTCTTTCTAACTTCTTCTTTACATATTTTAGAGGATATATGTTCAAATTTTTATATAAAATAATAATGAAAAATCAAAAAATTGATACATTTTTTAAGAGGAAGGCTAATATTTAAGAAGGAGAACATATAACTTTTACAATATCAACACCTGTAGATAGTTTTTCTACTTTAATGAATCACGAAGAAAGTGAGATATAACCTTCAAAAGTTCAAAAAATTATATCTGATGACTTTAACCTTAACTTTTTGGAACGAAATCTTGAAAAACGGTTTTAAATTTGGCAATATCACCCAAACCAGAGAGATGAGATTAGACGAGCTTATCTTAAACAGGGTCCATATCAAAAATATTTTGACAATTATTTTCTATCTAGCCCCCCCCAAAATTTTGTTTCAAGTTCCGCCACTGCCCAAAGGATTTAAGAAATACACCCAATATAGGGAGAGACAGTATATTTCTTCTTGAAATCAATACACCCAAAAGATTACAGAAATACACCCAAAGAATTACAAAAATACATCCAAAATTCGTTGAAGTACACCTTATACATAATTCAAAACTCTTTCTCTTTTTCCTCCTCATCTTCTGCTGCTTCTTTTTCTTCAAAAACGATTTCAGAGTTTGATGTAAAAAAACAATGAAAATCGAGAATAACGAAGAAAGAAAACAAAGAGAAAAGCACGTAAATGAAGAAGAATAACAGGAAGAGGAAGAAGAACGTGCAGCAAGAAGAAGAAGAAGGAGAAATAAAAGGCAAGAAACGTACATTGAATAATGTTTCTTCATTTTTTCTGGTGATTTTGATGAAGGAGAAAGAGAAAACGAAAAGAGGAGAAGAAATTACAATAAAAAAAAGGGAGGAAGAGAAGAAGAAGAGACACGGAAGAAGAAGAAGAAGAAGAGAAAGCACGGAGAAAGAAGAAGAAGAAAAAGAGGCACAAAAAAAAAACGTGAAACGACGTGTGTTATAAATGACTTGTATGACTTGTATGAAAAATCACTTGTATGTGGAGAATTACTCTTTTACTAATTGTAATTTTTAAAAAAATGTCACATTAGAATACAACACACCCTTCTTTCACATATAACACACAAACTTAATTCATATATAAAAAAAATAGCCTTTTATTTTATTTTAATTTTATTTTAAAAGTTTTTAATTTGCATTAAATATATCTCTAACAGCTAAATTTTCAAAAAATTTAACACCATTTCAGTAATAATGTATGACAAATATACCTGGTTAGTTTATATTAAAAGTTGTTATTGTAAAAACTGTTGTTAGATTAGTTCTAAATTTTTTGAAATATTAGCCGTCAAGAATATTTGATACAAATTAAAAAATGTTAGGACAAAATTAAAACTAAATAAATTTAAGGGTGTTTTTAAAATTTTTAACAAATTTTAAAGACAAAAAATATATTTTATCCTTAAAAAAAAAAAATACTTTCAGCTAAAAGTTGCAAATTTTGTATATGGCTTAAAATTTTGGTAATTTCTCTCAAAATGAATAATACAGATTAATTTTTTTTTTGAAATATTGTTTGTATTCTAAAATCGATTATTATGTACTTGTATATAAATTTTTTTATTATTTAACTCATTTTTAATATTTATTTTATATTAGTAACTAATTTTGGTGATTAATTTTAGTATACACCTAAGATGATTGATTTTAAGAACTTGGTTTAAATTTTTGCAAATCATGAAAAGCAATTTGCAAATTACAAAAAAATATATATTTTTTTTGTTTTCTATATTTCTTAAGTTGGAGGGAAAATAATAGTTTTCTTTTGCAATATGTAATTAATTTTCTTAACTTTTTACATGCTATAAAAAGCATAGTAGCCAATATCCTTGTACCTCCTATTTTGGTGAATGATGACAACTAGAAAACTATTTAAAAAGTAATTTATGCCAACTAAACACATTGTACAAGTTGAATTTAAAGCTGTTAAAAAATGTTACCACCACCATGAAACTTAACCTAAAATACAATATTATGATAACCCAATGAACGAATAATGGGACCCAAACCCAATGAGCATGATTTCTTTGATCTCTTTGACAAAGGTCATAACCCTCTACCATGTAGGGCAAAGGTGGTTGACCATCATGAATTGCTCATTGCTATCCCTAACCCTAAAGTGGACCCTACCGCAGCTGACCAACCCAACACACCCACCCCTCTTCTTTTTCCTTCTTCCCAAGGCCACACCCTAGAATTGAAGGCCATGCATGCCCTTTCTTTTCATTGTATTTTCCAATTTCAGAAGTTAAAGATTAATTTATCGTACATCTGAGCCGTATTTAAAAATTTGTCGTCGATTAATAAATTATTATATGTATAAAATATAATTTAAATTTTAATATTTATTTAAATAAATAAGTAAGTTCACTATTTGATGAACTTAGTTGGCCATATATACCTCCTTTATTTTGCACATATTATTCTCACATATAAATGTTTTAAAAGGTTATTAAAATTAATATTTTAACTATAGTTCTTAGAGAATTTTGTATTTTTATTATTGAGATTGTAGTGATGTTTTTAAATAATGTGAAAAATTGATGTATTTTTTTTTATAAATAGTCACAAATACGAGGCACAATTTTTGTGGATTTTTTTTTTTTGGATATCACAAATCTGATTTTCAGATTTGTGGTTTTAATTTTTTAAAAAAAAATATAAATCTAATTGTTAGATTTGTAGTTTATAATTTTTTTCATAAAACTGACCCACTAATTTACTTATTCTTTAAAAAAATTTTCAGTCCACACAAATCTGAGACTCAGATTTTTCTATTATTTCAAATTTGACCCTAAATTTCGTTAAACAAAACTGAGTTTTTGATTTGTGAATTTTAATTCTAAAAAAAAAATTATCTCTATATCCATAAAAAATACCATTTTTTCATAATTGAACATAACACATTTTAAACTTCCATAACTAAAACAATTAGCCGTTCTTGGACACTCGTTAAAAATAATCCACTAAAAGTTATATAAAAATTTAAGAATTAGTAGATGCGCATATAAATATTTTAAGGAAAAATATAAATAAATATTAAATTAGTATATATTTATATACATGTTAAAAGTCTGGCTCGAGAATTGTTGTTAACTAAAAGTCTCTGTCCGTCCTGAACAACAACTCTCATCTAATCCAAATAAATTACAATTGAATTATATATTTAAATTAAAATAATAAATTAATAATTAATTTATGAATTTTTTTTATATAAGATAATCTCATGAAATTAATACATGGAAGATCTTCACCCCATAAGAGGGATTAGTGAGTTACACCATGCTGCTAAACCACCGTAATATAAACCGGTCGATTTGGTTTCGGTTGAACCGAACCAGTTGTATATGGTTTTGAAATTTGAACCGAACGAGTTTCATAAGGTGTCACGTTTGGGTGTGGGGTAATGGGTGGACAAAGAAGGGAAGCATCAAAGGAAGGTGGGTCCCAGTCTCGTAGGTCATGGAGGCACTTCTTACCCACACCTGTGGCTGTACTCTCCCTTCTTTATCATTACTTCCCCACACACCTGTCCTTCTTCCATTATTTTATGCATCTTCCAACATTTTATTTTATCTTATTAACATATCAATAATGTGATCACACCCAAAAATAAACCCCTCTTAAGTTGATGTATGTTGGACACCAATAACTCTATTGGTGTAAAAGAGAAAAAAAAAATACATTTTCTTTCATATTAAGGTATTCATTACAAAATTTAAAAAAGCTTATAAAAGTTATTTTTTTTAATTTTAATATGTTAAAAAAAATTCTCTTATATCTTGACCATAAAAAATATTATTGGTAAAATTTTTAGGATAAAAATATTAACAATTATCTTATTGTAAAAATATAAGTTTTTTTTTGTTATTTTTTATGGTATTTTTAATTTGATTAGTCTCTATAAATAAATATTTAATTAATTACAGATTTAAGATTTATTTAAGAGTTTATTATAAATAAATGAGTGAATATCTTACCTGATCTCTGATAATTATCTCGAAATGACAACAAGGTCCCAAGAAAAAAAATATTCAATCCGGTTCCTGATATATTTTTTTTGGACTGATTAGCCTATGTGCAAAAAAAAATAACATTGACTTTTTTTTTGCGCAGGGGCCTCGTTGTCCTTTCGAGGTAATTGTCAGTAGTCAGGTTGAGTTTTTTTTGTCAAGGACCTTGTTGTCTTTCGAGATAATTGTCAGGAGCTATTTTAAGTTTTTTTCTAAATAAATATTTAATTTGATCTGCATGCATAAAGTGATATTGAATCTTTGATACTTACTTAGACAGGCTAGTAAATTAACTACTAAAATTAACCTAAATTGATTATAAAAATTTAAACTTTAAATATTCACAAGTATTATATAACTAATTTAACTAAAAAATATTATATTTAATTTAACAGGCATATTAATTTAAGTTTTCACCTTTTACTTTTTTTGAATTGTAGCTAATAAAGTATGATTGATTAGATCTTGAGTTTTAACATGAAAAGAAAAAAGAAAAAAGAATTAAAAGGAAGAGATGGAACTTGGAAGATGAGGATGAGAAGGATGAGGATGAGGATGAAGGGGGGAGAGGTGGGTTGGTTCACTTGTTTGGTAATGGGTGGTGCAAGCAATTGCAATGGAATTGATTTGGGATGGTGGGAATGTGGGGCCCACTATATTTTTATTATTTATTTTATTTTATTGGGTGGGGACTATGGATCTTGTCTCCATAACCATAACCCCAACCCCCCTTCACTCTTTCCCATACACCATTACTTCATCTTCTTTCTTCCCTATTCTACTCTATTTTATCTTTACTTCACCCTCAAGAATTTCTTATTCCTAATTCTTCCTTCAAATTCAACTCCTTCTAAACCATTAACATCACAACTTAGTCATATAGTGTAATATATATATTTTAAAAATTTTAATAAAAAGATAATAGATTTTCGATTCTTAAAAAAATTATTTTTTATTCTACTTGTTATTATAATTTTTTGTATTTTAATCAAGTAAAATTTAGAATGATATTTATTTATTTTCTATTATTAATTTATTATATTAAATATTGACATAATAAGATGTATCACATAAATATATTATTTAATGTATCATATCAGTATTTAAAGGTGCAGCTAATAGAAATGATTAAAATAGATTTTTTTTATTGTACTAAAATAAAAAATTATAAATATAACAAAATATTTTAAAAAAATAAACAATTAATAAGGTCAAAAGATAGATAATAATTACCAAGTAATATGAATTAATATTTTTTCCTTCTATAAAAGATCATAAAATTTATTGATATAGTAGCTATCTTTTCTTTTTTTATTTTAATTAATAGTCTCAAATTTGAATATTGGATAAAAGAGAAATTGATATTAAAAAGACTGATAAAAATGTTTAAGTGAAGAATTTTTTTTCGAAAATTTTGAATTTTATTTTAGAAAAAAAAATATGATTTCTCACTATTTATTTTATAAATAAAAAAATATAAAAAAATATTTAAAAATAAAAAATTACAGTTTATTGTCTAAAATAAAAATTTAAAATTTAAAAAATTTAAATTCTTTTTCTCTTGATTAACTGTCCTAACTCCTAAGGTATGAAGAAACTCTAACTAACCTTATCCTTAGTTAATTACTACAATATTTAATGAGCTAGCAGATCCAGGGATTATCTATATTCCATACCGCTGTATAGATTCATTAAGTTATAAGTAATTCATATGCCATGTGATTATTAATTAATGGATAACAATTATGAGAGTTCCGAGCAAATATGATAGGTTAGGGAATAAATTATAGTTTTTTATGGTGAAAATTTTATATATGTTCAAATAATTTTATATGTGGTGAAAATCCTTTTAAATTGTTTAAAACGTTAAAAAAATGTCCAACGGTTATAAATGAAATTCCATGGTTATAAATGAAATTCAAGAAATCAAACCAAAATTCCCTTGTTTTTAAAATATAGCTAAACAAATATTTTTATAATATTTTGGACATTTTTATTAGAATAGGTGTCTAACATAATAATATGCTATGTTAACATTTAACAAAATAACATAACAACAGAAAATAAATAAATATTTTTATTAAAAAATAATATATAATAAAAGACTAAATTAAAAAAAAATTGTGTATTATTTAATATATTTAAATTGTCTATAGTGATATAATATAAAAAAAGATTTATAAGTGTTAAAAAAATCGTAATAATGAAAATATAATATTTTATAATAAATATTTAGATATATTAAATAATTTTAATAAATACAAAGAGATAATACTCAATTTGGTCCTTGAAGTTACACTCGAGTCTCAATTTAGTCCTTAAAATTTTAATTGTCTCAATTTAGTTTCCAAATTTTTCAATTGATTCTGTGACGAAAACTACTGTAGGGACTAATGTGATTAAAATTTAAAAAATTCAGAAATTAAAATGAAGCAATTGAAATTTCAAGAACTAAATTGAAGATGGAGTATAACATCAAGACCAAACTAAGTATTTTTTCAAATACTAATTAATTTTAATATATATTCGGACAATAAAAATAAAAGCAATTATTTTATAGAGAGGAGAACATAAAGGTGCATGTAAACGTAGGGTGGCGGTGGTGCACAATAAGAGAAGCCAATGCAAGTGGAGGGTGGTGGGGCCCGTTTCGAAACGCGCACGGCAGTTGGTGGTGGCTGGCTACTCGGAAAACAAATGAATTTGGAACGCTTTCTTTTTCTTTCTCTCAATTGCGCGGGAAAATCATGCATCTCCCGCCCTATTTCTTCTTCATCTTGGTCGGTTACGCCTTTTATTTTTATATTTATTGTTTATTATTATTAATTATAATTATTCCATCAAATCCACCACTAATTCTAATATGCTACTTCGCCACCACTCATTTTCACCACCCCCATCTTCTAACTTTGATTTTTCTTTTTCATATCAACTTGCCTAATTCCTTTCTTCTCTCCTTTACCCCCCAAATTGTTCAACACATGTTATTTTCGTTAAATTAAACAATTATATATTAACTATCACACCATATAGTTAACACGGCATACCATATATATGTTAAAACAAAAATATTATATACATATATAAAATTAACTATCAAATTAATTACTATCTATTATTTAATTTATTTTTTATATATAATTTATACTTATAATTAATTTAGTAATTATTTTTTATTTACACCTAACGTATCCAATGTTAAAATGAGTGAAATTGTAAGCTGGTTTCTAACTATTTTTGTTACTAATAAATTAGTTTTCAACAAAAATAAGTTGACAAATTAGTTTTTCTTTTAGAATATTAGATAAATAAATTTTTTTTCTTAAGAGAAAATAAATTTATCTTTTATGATAGTATTTATACCATGACCTAAAAAATAAAGTTATATGAGAAAATTTAGGGAATTATGATTTTTATTAAAATTTGGTCAGCATTTAATCAGCAAAAAATTTTGAATAATTTCACACTATTAGATGTAATTTTATACTAATAAAAACACTAATAATAACTAATTGATGACTACAAATTACAAGATTTTTATTAAATTTGGTTAGTACTTAATCAATAAAAAAATGAGTAATTTCACACTATTAGATGTAATTTTACACTAATAAAAATACTAATAATAACTAATTGATAACTACAAATCACAAAATCTACTGATTCCAAGCATTCCTCAAATTATATTTAAATAAATCAGTCTAATTCTACAAAATATTGAAAAAAAAAAACCCAATAGATCTAAGTGACAAATATTAGAATGATGATTAAATTATCATTCTACATTTATAAATATCTCCTATAATTTAAGTATTTTTTAAATTTTAATCTAATTAAACCTATTTAAAATTATTGCTAACTTAAATATCGAAGGACTTGGAACAACTTCATCTCTTTTGATAAACAAATTAAAACTTTCATCAAGAAAAGTATAGAGTTCACATATAAATTCACATGCTATTAGTTTTGGATAATTCCACAATACAAATAGTATATAAGCAACTCCAGTACTTCTATTAATGTAATAGTAATTAATTAAAGGAATGTATGTGCATGAAGACTAGTAGTTTAAAGTATTAGTTTATTACTAACGGTTCATAGAAATTTAAATATCAAAACTATTTATATACAGTATATTTTTAGCATCCTTGCTCTTTACCTTTTTCTGTTAGTTCTGTCATTTTATGTATACTTGTCGGTACTAATAAATGCTTGGAATTAAATACATAAAGTAGTTTCGTTTACAAACTTAATTTATGAAGGGGAATTCAAAACCATGAAAGGTAGAAATTAGAATTACGTGTAGGGAAAAAAGATAAAAGGATAGTTGGAAGTTTGGAATGCCTTTGTTCACTCTAGATTCCTTTTATAATTTGCCTTCTTTCATATTATATAATTATTAATCAAGTTGGGTTCATCTAGTGGTCGAAAGTAGGGGCGGAGCTTAGTTCAGACAAGAGGGTTATCCTCCAAAATTTTTGTTAAAAAAAATTAGTAGTATTTTTCAGAAAATAAAAAATAGTTCAGTTGGTTCAAATACTTTACTATAACTTAAAATATCAAAGTTTAATATTTATCTTCTTCTACCTTTGAGTTCAAATATAAAAAAATTATGTATTTTTTATTTTTTGTAATTTAATATTATTTTATATTTTACTGTTTATTTAATTTAATTTTTTATATGATAAAAAATATTAGAATATTCAATAAGTATTGATATTATTGTATTTGTATAAATCGATAAAAAAAATTTAATAAATATTATAAATTTTAATATTTATCTTTCTAATTTATTTTACATATTTTACAGGATATATATTCAAATTTTTATATAAAATAATTATGAAAAATCAAAGAATTGATGCATTTTAAAGGGGAAGGCTAATATTCAAGAAGGAGAACATATAATTTTTACAATATCAACACCTGTAGATAGTTTTTCTACTTTAATGAATCACGAAAAAAAGTGAGATACAACCTTCAAAAGTTCAAAGAGTTGCATCTGATGAGTTTGACCTTAATTCTTTAGAACAAGACACTGGAAAACGGCTTAAAATTTGGCAATATCATCTAAATCAAAGAAATGAGGTTAGACGAGCTTATCGTAAATGGGGTCCGATCCTATCAAAAGCATCTTGACAATTATCTTCTATCTGTCCCCCTAAAAATTTTATTTCAAGCTCCGCCACTGGTCGGAAGGTTCGAATCTTGAACCTAGCTATGCATGCAGTAATCTATTGGTTATCGACAAATTCTTAAATAGAGTTCAATACCGCAACAAATTAGTCCTTCGCCGGCCGAATTAGAGGATACCGTGGAAACAGAAAAAATTTATATAGTTAGTATATATATTCAAATCTATAAATTTGATATGTAAAATTAAAATGGTCAAAATGATTAAAGTTGCAATTATCATAATATGTTCAAGTTGTTTTGCCAATTGACTGGTACACATAATTAAGCATGTCATGGCTTACCATTCTTCAAATTGTCCAATAACTTCTTTTCATTTTCCTTTTTTTTTTTTTGTTTAGAAATTTAAGAAAAGAGAATATATATATTTTGGAGAAATAAATAGAAAAGGAAATGGATATGATTGAATTGGAATCAGTAAATATGGCAAACCAACCACTCTATCTATCAGAGCAAGTGGATTTGTCTTGTTCCAGCTGTACATAGAAACCTTGCAGACTGCATTTAAAATTTTATATAATATGTTTCCATTCATTAACTTTCTTGAACTAAGTTTATAAATTCCAACAACTTCTATAGTAAACCAGCTAGGGACCTAAAAAATAAGCACTCAATCTATTACTTCTCTATAAACTTCATTATTATTATTTTACATAGTAGATTTAAAAATTAGTTATTTATATAATAGTACACGGTTAATTGTAAAAAAAAAATTGCGCTCATAATGTATACAAATTAAATTCATTACTTGTATGCTATGATTTCATAGCTCTTTGATTAATTTTTGAAGAGAACTCTACTTAAAAGGGTAACTGAAATGTAATTATGTCATATCACAGTAATAAGAAGCAAAATATTGTTTAATGCTGTGAAACTTGCAGTTAGGGTTGGAAGTGAGTTAAGTCAGCTCATGAGCTAGCTTGAACTCGATTCGTTAATAGTTCGATAAGCTGAGCTCGTGAGCTAGTGAGTCAAGTTTGAGTTTGGAATTGAGCTCATAAATTAAATGAGCCGAGCTTGAGCTTGGATAAACTCAGCTCATTAGCTCGTGAGCTGACTCGATTATATATATACACATATTCTATATGCATTTAATCTATATTTTTAATATTATATATATACATATGGAATAGTAATATATAATTATATATATATTAATGATTTTAAGTATTTAAAATTTTATATTTATTTTTTACATATAATTTTGATGTAGGACATAAATAAAAAATTTATAATTTATTGATAGATAGAAATATATAAAATTGATCTTTTTAAATATTTTTTAAAATATATAAGTTATAATTTATTGATATAGAATTATAAATTACGTATTTATGTTTCTATAATTTGAGCCAGCTCGTGAGCTTTCGGTGAGCCGAGCCATGAGCCAAGCTTAATTTTTGTGAGCCGAACTTGAGCTTGGTCTAACTCGACTCAACTCGGCTCACTTCCAGCCCAACTTGCAGTAGAATATTAGATTTTTTTTTGTTGGACGGGAGAATATTGGAATTTACACGGTATAAGATTTTTTTTTTTTGGGACTTGGTATAAGATCTTAAATTATAAGAATATTTGCAAGTCGGGCTGAGGCCCATTAAGTCCATTATACAATATTCATCTAATCCATATTTCTATGATCGTTAGGTCCACGTAGTTGGATTTCTACTGATAAAGGAAAACAGCTTAGCAATACCCAAAAGAAAAAAGAAAGCAGGTTTATTGAGTAAAAGGGGTTTAAAGGCCCCAATTCCAAAAAGAGAAAAACCACATATTAGGTAAATAAAAATGATAACCAGAAACCAACTTGGTTGGTCGAGTAGTCAGCTCACTCGTCCACTTAAACAAGTGTCGGGGGTTCAAATCAGTTGTATTTGTATATAAATATATGTGTTATTTAATTTGTTTTCAATCTAATCAATCATATTGGATATACATCAAAATTAATATTGGTATAAAATACGGCGAAAGCTAGTGCACTCTAGGCAAAGTAGGGAGTGCAGTACTCTTTAAAAGTTAACCTGCTATTAAAAGTAATTAGATAAATTAAATTTATTTATTATTGTTATTTTTTTTGTCATGGGCTGAACAAACAAACCGGCACTAACAAAAAAAAACTAATTCGCTCGTTTAAACACAGGACTATCTTTACACCAGAAAAGTACTAAAAAAAATTGATCGACTTCCTCCGTTATTCTGTTATTGTTGATGTGATGTCTTCAAGCATTTTCACTGTTTTGTTTGCTAGCAGGTGCTTCCACTATTGTTCTGTCTAGCCACATATTTTGACGCTCTTGAACCCACCACATTCCACATCTACCATAAATGGACCTTCAAAGCCCGAAAAATTGCTGCCATAGAAAAGGAAGACGCTGTCTGTCGCCGCTGCTGGTTGGCTAACTCCAAACGTAAAACTGATTCTGTAGAAGAACCGGTCTCCATGAAGGCGCCATGATTCTCAGATGACAACGCAATCAAAGCACAAAATACATAACAGTTACAACAAGTCCATTATCTTTTATTTCAAATTATCCTCAACATGTACGTAATAGAATGAAAAATTAAAATACAATTATATTTAAACAATTATTTGTATTATTTTTATTAATTTATTCAAAAAATAATTAAATTTTGAAGCTAATTGGTATAAAATATTATATATATAAAACTAAGAAAAATTTTTATTTGTATAAGAATGAGCCTAATAAATAATTATTTTATTTAATATATAATTAAGAGTATTTCTTTCTTTGCCAACGAGTTATAGTTCAAATAACATAATCTCTATATTCACCTCAGAATTGGTAAAAAAAAGAATACTTTTTTTATTAACTTTTTTAAACATTAATTATTTATTTTACATACAATATAGAAATAAATGAATATAATATTTATTGAGTAGACGCAGTTACGTAAAAAAAATTTATTGTCATAGTATTTGAACCAAAGAAAAAAAAAAGTATTATTTTAAGAAAAACTAATAATATATTTTTAATAATATTCTTAATACAAAATAATAAATTTTAAATATTTTTTAAATAATATATATTAACTAAAATAATATAATTATCCCAAATAATATATTATAAATATAGTAAAATGACATATTTCAATAAAAAAATTGTTAATAAAAACTTATATGAATTTTTGTTTCGCACAAAATAAAATTATTATATGTTTATTTGCTTTTTACATTGTATATATTTTTTTTAATTAAATTAGTATAATACAAAATCTTTTATCATTCTGTTAATATTTAATGTTTTAATTTTGTTTCTCATAAAATAAAATTATATATATATAACACAAAATTTTTTATTATTGTGTTTATATTTAATATTATAATTTTATTTCACATAAAATAAAATTTATTTAAATTTTAATATTATATATATATATATAACACAAAATTTTTTAGCATTGTGTTTATATTTAATATTATAATTTTATTTCACACAAAACAAAATTTATTTAAATTTTAATATTATATACATAATATATATTTAATATTATTTTTTTTTAAGATTCTAATATATCTTTTTTTCTAGATTTAGTACATGAATTTTTAACTTATTTTTTATGTATTATTTATTTTAATTCTAAAGTCCAATAATTTTTTTTTATAGACATGTTATTTTTAATATTTATATACTATTTTTTTTATTTTGAACTTCAGCCCAATACCTGAGACTTACAAAAAAAATCTAAAACTTATCAAAAATTGATTAACCTGATTAACAGGTTACCTTTTTAAATCTAGACCATTCAAATAAAATATAATAAATGAAAAGTTCAGATTTACGAATTCACACAAGTGTGCAGCAGCAAGGAGCGTTTAAGGATGAGCCATAAAATACATATGTATTAATATATAAATACATATTAACTAATTTAATTATTAATTTTCTGTTTCACCATAACATTTTTTAATACCAAAATGGCAAAATCCATCCCTCGGTGTCACACAAATCCAAACAAACTGTGATAAGTTTGAGAAGTAGGAAGTAGCCAACATTCAGGCGATGGGATTAACCACAATGCATAGAGGTTCATAGATTTTCAGCTTTATAATTTCCTGTTTACATACATAACCTTTCAATCTTTTAATTAATCAAATTTTAAATATATGAGATGAAAACCTATCATATCAACTATTCTAACCCTGCACATCTTCGTGACTAAACTTAGGAGTGAATAAATTCTAACTGATTTGCATCGTTTATATACTGAGAAAGAAAGAAGAAGCGTGATATCAAATGCATTCCTGTTATTCAATCACCCCAAGATATCATAGGGGTAAAGGGTTTTCCAATTTTTGCCTTGATTGGATCGTTCTTATTTTCTAGGAAATGGACAACGAAAAAGACATGGAGGATGTTCAAATTGCATCAACCACCAAGTGGGTCTTTCAATTCCGAATATCAAACATGATTCATGATTATGTATTAATGTTCATATTAACGTGTGGCTATTAGGCCTTATACTTCAAGTTGCAACAAAATGTAAACGTCTTCTAATAAAAAAAGAGTAGGACAAGTAGAAGGAACAAAAACTGAATGAAATGTATTCTATGATATCCCATTAATTAAATAATAAATATAGATAGGAGATAATTACAAACAAATGATAATGGAGTCAACGAAACAGATAATCCTCCGAACTACTCATGAATATTTATTCATAAATACAAAGAAAAAATAACAAAGCAATCAAAGTAGTAACGCAAGTTTCTAAGCCACCAAAATCCACGCTACCGTGGAAAAGAACAAGTGACCTACAAAAAAAAATGCCTAATAATAATAAATAATAATAATACTCCACACAAATCTAAATCTAATAATCTTAACCTAATAATCCAACTCCATTCTTCGTCTTCAGTATCCAGTGGGGAATTCACACTTCCCAAATCCTGCAACACATTCAAAACAAACACATTTTCAATAAACCATGCACTATGAACAAATTCAGTTATTTTCTAACTAGAACACGTGAAAAATGAAGAAGCAAGTACATGCATGCCGTAACAAAGATCATGGTAATTTAGCACTTACTAGGAGGTTGGGTAACAACATAACCAGCACCGCCAAAATTGCACGTGCCAGAGGCACGTGACATCTTCTGATAGTAACTGTTAAAAGCATACGAAGCGTGCGCCTCCAACGTGTTAGGATCGTAACACGTGGCACCCTTCTGAATCGGAGCGCAATCAGCACCACCCTCTCCACAAGCATAATCAAGCGCCGCCTGAAGCTTCTCCGCCCCAGCACCACCGTTCGCCACACACCACGTGCCTCCCTTCGTCGGCACCTGGCTCTTCCCGACCTCAGACGATGGCGCCGCCGCCACCTCCGCCACGGTAAGAGGAATATCATAAACCTTCTGCTCGGTTGGATAAAAAAGCCCGTAATTCCTTTCGGAAGTGGGCCCGGGCTTCTGGTTCTCGTTAAAAAGCGCGAATAGAAAAACGTTAAGTGGGTCATTGGGCCTTAAGGGGGTCCCACTCCCATTTAAAACACGCTTAACGAGATTTCCGTTATACGACGCCGCATTGGCCTCACTCGCTCCAATCTCATTGGAATCCCCTTTGGAAGGCCAACCCGTTTCCGAAACGACAATCTTTATGTCGCCGTATTGGAGTGCTGACGTGGCAGCATTCACCGCATCGACTTGCGCGTCGAACAAACTGTTATACTTGAAACCGTTACCGGAATCAACCACCCCTGGATTGTTCTCGAAGAGCGCGTAACTGAGATTGATTTTATCGCTGTTAGCAGCGTACGCGAAGAAAGGGTACGCGTTCACCATTAAGTAGGATCCGGTTTTTCTGAGAAACTCGAGCATTGGTTTGATGACCGGTTCGACCAGGTCTGATTTGAACGAACCGGAGGAGGTAGGGTATGAGGAGGAGAGAGCGGAGAGTGCGATCGGGGACGAGATTTTGATGTCGTTATGGAGGTTGAGTTTCTTGAGGGAGTTGTAGACGTTGTTCATGGCGGGAACGAGGTAGTTGGTGGTGTTGTTAGGGTCCACGAAGACTTCGTTTCCGACGGCAATGGCTTCGATTTGTGTGGCGGGGTGGTAGGCTGAGATGTTGGCCTTCACCCAGTTATCGGCGAAGGACTGGTCTCCGGCGGCGGAGGAGAGAAGCTCGTTAGGCATGGCTACAACAACCTTGATTCCGGTGTTGGAAAGTGCGGAGAGGACGGTGGCGTCGGTGTCGTAGAGCTTGACATGTGTTATTCCCTGTGACTTGAGAAGCTGCACGACCTTGGAAGGCGGTGGTAGATCATTAGCCACCCTGCCATAGTTGATTCCGATGGAAGGTGCAGCTTCCGAAGTGATTGAAAGAATGAAGATTAATAATGAAAAAAACAATGCAAGAGAATGAGCCATTGTAATTTGTAACTAACAAAAAAGAAGAGTGTGAGAGTAGCGGAAGTTATTATTTCGTAATGTGAGAGAAGCGTGTGTGAATTTATAGAGAGAGAGAGGGGAGGAGAAAAAAGACATTTCACTTTACGCAATGAGGGACACGTGGAGCGTCTTTTACGGGGCACTAGTCTCATCGTGGCTCATACGTCGCTCTTCATGGAGGAACTTCGTGGAGACGCAGACACTAGATCACACCAGTTGAGAGCGCTAAAATATATGTTAAGATCTTATACATTCATATAGTATTTAAGTTTATTTTGTATTTATTTTATCATGATATTTTTCAATACGATTATTTTATATGACAAATTAAAAATATGAATATGAATAGTAATAAAGAAATACTGGTATGTTGGTTGGCTTGACAAAGAAACAATGATGATATTGTAGACCCAATTGGGGCTGTGGTTTCAACAATAATTGTACTCATCACCAAATCTGAACGCTAGACTTTCTTTGTTAATAAAATAAAATAAAATGAAAAATGATTATTTTCTTGAAAACCAATATATATAGTCGGCACCACCATATATGTTGTTGTTTTTTTGTCAAATGACAGTTACTTTAGGCTGGATTTGTTTCCGAGAATAAGATAAGATAAAATATTAGGAATAGAATAACATAAGACACTGAAAGATAGAGACACAAATTTTTGTGTTTTTGTATTTTATTTGGTAAAAAACTAAAATAAATTATAAAAATTCAACTTATTCTCATTTTTTTTTAAGTTTGAGATTAAAAATATAATAATAAAAAATATAATCATAAAAAATTAATAAAAATAATAAAAAAAAATAAAAAATAAGTTGTATCTCTTGTTAGTATTTCTATATTCTTTCTGTTAAGATGAATATAAAATACAGTATTTCTAAACCATTGTCTCTGTCCATATTTCTTATGTCAAACACGATTATGTGTTTCTGTAGGCAGCCTTAGGATTTAGACCTTCGTTCATGAATGTGTTTGCCTATAATCGAATTAGTTCATCAACTGTTTAATTTGTTGAACAAGTTAGAAACCAAAGTACATATTAGCTTGCCAATAAATAACATGCTTAATTAATTAGTATATGTTTGTATGTCCCTTTAATTTGTTATTTCTCTAAGTTTTTAAATTCAATTTCTCTTGTGTTAGAGAAAATAGAAAGCCATGTACGTAACTAAGAAACATTTATCATTTATTATTAAAAGTTTGCTGTGTTACTTCATACATATATACACACATTACTTGATCAGATCAAAACATACATGTGTTCCATATCTGAAAAAGCAAATAGCCCTTAAGAAAAATCAAGCTTGCTGCCCATTTCATTCTTTAATATATAAATCCTAAATTCTAGCATTATTAGGTAGCCTAAAGTGCAACCACTTACTTAATTAACCAATTTTTTGTTCTTCATCGATCAAATGTCTTAAGAACTCTTTGAAATAAATAAAGTTAAATTAGCTTAATGTTTATCACGTATTTCTTTTTCTTTTCACTCAATTTTTTTTGAAAAATTTCTACTCTCTTTTTTGAGAAATGTTAAAATGACACTTCTCTCATTTCTATTTGTAAAATGTACATTCTCCTCCCTTATAACTTATAAAAAACCTCCTCTTTAATCTATTTTAAGTTTTTTGTATTAATTAATGTTAATTTTATCCATTTTTTAAGAAAAAATAAATTATTTTTTACAAAAATACTCTTTAACAAATTTTTTTTTGTCATTAAATTTTATTTACCAAAGTACCCTTTAATAAATTATTTTTTTATTGATTAAATTGTATTTTTACCAAAATATTTTTTAAAAAATTAATAATTAAATTATTTTTTTAAGATACTCTTCAATAATTTTTAATTATTAAATTATAATTTTATCAAAATTTTTGTTAACAATTATTTTTATATTTTATTATTAATTTTTTGATATCAATATATATTATTTTAACATTAAATAAAAAATCTTACCATTATATATTGATATTGGAAAATAATCTTAGTAAGATTTTTTATTTAATGTTAAAATAATATATATTGATATCGAAAAATTAATAGTAAAATATAAAAAATTTGTTAACGAAAATTTTGGTAAAATTATAATTTAATAATTAAAAAATTATTAAAGGGTATCTTAGAAAAAAATAATTTATTAAAGGACATTTTGGTAAGAAAAATTTAATGATAAAAAATAAAATTTTTGCTAAAAAATATTTTTGTAAAAAATAATTTATTTTTTCTTGAAAAATGCATAAAGTTAATGTTAGTTAACACAAAAAATTTTAAATTGATTAAAAAAGAGGTTTTTTAAAAATTATAAAAGATGAAAATATACATTTTATAAATAGAGAAGAGGAGAGTGTTATTTTAGCATCTTACAAAAAAAGAAAATAATTTTTTTTTGGGCAAGTTACTTAAATAAATAAATTGGAGAAAATATTTACCTGAATGTGCAAAACTGTTTCTTGTTACCTGCATGTGCAAAATGCCATTTCTATGTAAACCGTGGCAACCCACTACGATTTCTAAACGTACATAAACCGTGGAGACCCATAGCGGATTAGGGTTTAAAAAAATTGAGTGTAAACCGTGGTAGGTCACCACGGTTTACTAAGGAAAATTTGCATGCATAAACCGTGGAGGGTCACCACGGTTTATGAAGGAATCCTTTTGCACGTAAAATCCTGTGGGTCACCACGGTTTACGTGTGTGTGGCTATATAAGTAATCCGTGGAAGGTTAGGACGGATCATTTGGTAAGGAACAAAAAAAAAAGGAAGTTGTTGTGTTGAGAGGATTTGGCAAAACTTTGGAGGTTTGAAGGAGAAGTGGGTGGTGGAGCCAATGGAGGGTGAGGATCGCTTGTACCGACTAAATGGCGTCGCTCACGTGGCAGGATATATCGACGAAGAGGTTAGTTACTGTTTCTGTCGTTATTATTGTTATTAAAATTCATACTAATGTAGCAATTGATATTATTAGGGATATTGTTAGTAAAAATATTTTATTATGTTTATTTGTATTGTTATTCTGATTAATGTTATTTACATAAATATTGATATTATTATGGTTACTGTCAATCCAAATGTGAGGCATTTATTAATATTGTCTACTGAATAATGCATATTTTATTATGCTTATTTATCTTGTAAGTCTGGTTAATAGTATTTCTCTAAAATATTTTGTTATAAATGTAAATATTTTATTGAATAATATTTTTTTTCTGTATTTATATTGTTATAATGAGTGCATAGTATTCGTAGCTTCACGGTGTATTACACACTAAGAGAATCAATGAATTTAATGTGACGAGTCTAATAATTTTTACGAAAATTATGTTTGGTGTTGTTTGTAATTGTTTTATGTTAAGGGATTTTGTTACCCACGTTTTGCAGCCTAGTAGGGTTATTAGCGCCGTTAGGATGTAGCAGAATATGCCCTTACATGACCGGATTATACCGTATCTGGAGACTGCCGGCTTGTATCATCTGGCTAGGCTAAACAGTCAGTGGTTCTGGGTTGATGAGTCTCTCCTTAACGCATTTATTGAGCAGTGGCGTCCGGAGACCCACACGTTCCATATGCCGTTTGGTGAGTGCACCATTACTTTACAGGATGTTGCGTATCAGCTGGGTTTGTCGATTGATGGTGTGCCCGTTAGTGGGTGCTTGAATGAGTTTGAGAATCTGATGGAACACGGTAGACCGGCATGGGTGTGGTTTCGAGAGTTGTTCGGGGAGTTACCTCCACAGAGTAAAATCAAGCAGATGACAGTGTACTACACATGGTTCCACGAGAGGTTCCGGGTTCTCCCTGCAGATGCTACTGATGAGACCGTGCGTGTATACGCACGCGCTTATATCCTGATGTTGTTGTCGTCTCAGCTGTTTGCGGACAAGAACGCAAACAGGGTTCACCTTCGCTGGTTGCCTTATTTGGCCTCGTTGGACGAGTTGGGCAGATATAGCTGGGGCTCCGCTGCACTGGCCTGGTTGTATAGGTGTCTTTGTCGTGGAACAAACAGGAACGTCGTTAACTTGGCTGGACCGCTACAGCTACTACAGTCTTGGATTTTCTGGAGGTTTCCCACTCTGAGGCCCACTGGTTTTGACCGGTTCGGGTTTCCTCTTGCTTCCAGGTAGGGTTTAGTATTATCCGTTAATAAATATTAAATACATCATGTGTTATGGTTTGTTTTGACATCATTTCAGGACCGTGATTGTTCCAGGCATTGTCGCCTGGATCCCAAGAATCCAACGTGGCAACTCCGCATAAGACTCTTCCCAATCTCCATATATTTCTGCCACTGCCTTCTGCTTAGCCATCCAAACCTTCCTATAACTAGGCCTGAAACCGTAATCAGCTTCTGTCGCTTGTTGAAGTACCTTTACCGTAACCGCAGCATCTGCCCTAACCATAGGAAGAATCCTCGCACAGATAACGTGGTAATCCAGCTGATGGTGATCACTTGAAATAGAAGTTGCGAGGCATGTGTGTGGCCCGTTGTACCTCCTAACCTCCCAAGTCCCCTTTCGTGCACGAAGCGCTACACGAATCAACCAAGTACAACCCTTGCCGAATTCCTTGCATTTTCCATGATACTTCAAATTATCCGATTCGACGACTCTGTACTCAACACCTCGCCAGATGCTATAGTCTTTTACACTCAGCACAGCTTCATCTTTACTCTGGAATGATTGCCCAATCTGAAATTCTGCAGAAGATCCCCCCACTCTATTACCACTGTCTTCCTGTTGACCAAGAGCTTCCAAGTTTAGTGTCGAGAAGTGTGGAGGGTAGTGATGAGAACCAGAACTTGCTGGCCTATGCTGCGCATGTGGATCGCCTCGTCTGTCATCGTCGCTATCACCATCGATATCAACAGGCTCCTGGTCAGACTCTTCGTCACGCATTGCATTCTCTACTTGATCAGGTCCACCAAAGTCTTCGATATAAGGTACGAGGCCACCACCGGTGCCCACAACGTGCGGAGGCTCAATGATTGCTGCATTCTCCAAAGGTATAGAACCAACAACCTCTGTTCGGTCTAAATCAGCCGCAAACGAAGGTGATTGAACCGGCGGAACATACGGTTTGACCGCAGGCATCGAACTAGATGCACCACCCGCGGCAGCTGGGCAGGGAACTGGCGCGGATGCCCCAGAACTATCGACACCAACCTCCAACTTCGTGAACAACTCATGGATTCTGATCTCCGGAAAACTCCGTACACAGTAGAACAGAACCCTAATATCTTCATCAGCCTTAACCGCAAAGGTTTCATACTGAACACCGGTCGATACAACCGCCATGGGAATCTTGTAGAATAGTTTCTTCACCCACTTGCTACCCAACACGCCAACCTTCTCCAAGATGCTGTTCTTCAGATCTGACAAAGTCATCGACGACCTGATAAAAACACTTAGTGGTTCTCTGTCGGTAAACTTCACACCTTTGCTTTTGCTTTTTTTTTATTTTCCCAGAGCAATGCACTAAGGCAAGAAAACTCTCTTCCTCACTAGCCATTGTGAAAATGATCTCTTATGGAGCTTGATTCACCAACATATATATAGACTTCCTGTCAACGTAAACCGTGGTGACCCACAGGGTTTTACGTGCAAAAGGATTCCTTCATAAACCGTGGTGACCCTCCACGGTTTATGCATGCAAATTTTCCTTACTAAACCGTGGTGACCTACCACGGTTTACACTCAATTTTTTTAAACCCTAATCCGCTATGGGTCTTCACGGTTTATGTACGTTTAGAAACCGTGGTGGGTTGCCACGATTTACATAGAAATGGCATTTTGCACATGCAGGTAACAAGAAACAGTTTTGCACATTCAGGTAAATATTTTCTCCAATTTATTTATTTAAGTAACTTGCCCTTTTTTTTTGTACTCTCCTAAAATTATATAATGATTTGGCGAGCATGGTAAATATACCTTACTATAATTGGACTTGATTATTATTATTATTATTATTATTATTATTATTATTATTATTATTATTTGAAGGTTGTTGAGTGATTTGAGGAAGGGATTGAATTAAAGAAATACAAGTAATAGTCAGTTAATCACTTTTTATACTTTATGCAATAAAACTGATAAATCAATATATTATTTTGATCTCTTTTTTCTATCGAGTATCGAAAATGTAGTACAAAGATAAAAGATAAGGTAAGATAAATGATACAGTAAAATATATTTTTATTAATATGATGTGATTTACGTATATTTACTCTCTACCACAAAATTATAGTAGGATTTTTACTATAATACAAATTGATTACAAATAACAATTCTAATAGATTCACTTTTTTTTTTTTTTTTTTTATTCTGTTTTCCAAACTGTTGCAATAATAGTGATGTGACGGTTCGCTATCACTGGAAAAATCCACATCTTGATTTACTTTTCTTGATTTATATTATTTTATTTGATCTCTTGGAATTTTTTTTATTGTCTTCTTATTTTGATAAGAATATATCACATACAATAAATACTTATTTATTTGATATTTATTTACTGAAAATCGGAATATATATATCAAAGCTTTTCTGCAACACTTAGAATATAAAATTAATGCACTCAATCAATTATATTTTAATCAAATATTTTACCATTATTAAGATTGTTCGATATTCTCTTAACTGAATATTATTATTATTATTATTATTATTATTATTATTATTATTATTATTATTATTATTATTATTATTATTATTATTATTATTATTATACGATATAAAAAAATTTAAACGGATATGAAAGCTACTAGCTATCTATAAGTCTTAAGAAAGGGAAATTCAATGATATAGGATCTCTCCTACAAATGTTCTTGCATTATTATCCAGAAATAATTATAAATTAATAAACGAGGAAAAGAATTTAAGTACGTTTCCTTAGCTTTTATGAATTATTATTGGATGGTCCATAAGTCAAATATGAAATGAACCTTAATAATCTGAAACCAAAGGTAGCCGCATAAGACTTATATTAGTAGCTTATAGTTTTATCAATTGGCTGATTAGTTAAACCATGATGAAGACGTGGGAGTGAGGGATGCATATGCAAGATGATATATATATATATATATATATATATATATATATATATATATATATATGTGATGTTGATGCACTAGATTTTTAAGGTGGGTTGGTTCAATTTTCGTTTTTCTCCTCTTGTTTTTTCATATATATGTGTTAAGAAGTATAAAGAACATTAATATTAATTATTTTTTTATTGTAAAATTATTTTAATTTTTTAATCCTATTTTTTGAAAAATTCAGAGTTTAGGGTTAGAACATAGGAGTTTAACTTTAATGTTAAATTTAAAATTTAAACTTTTAAAATTCTAATTATTGTTAGTTTTTTTTTTTTTTTAACCAAAGATAGGAGATTCGAACCCGCAACCTCTTAATTAAGTATGGAGAGATTATGCCATTTGAGCTATAACTCATTGGTTTCTAATTATTGTTAGTTAAAAAAAGAAAGTTTATTAATTGAATTAGGGCAAGGTAAAAGTTATGCATATTGTCTATATAAGAAGAAAATGATCACTACTTTAGACTAATATATCTAAGTTAGATAAAATGAAACTATTTACATTAGTTAGGTTTTTCCAAACGTGGTGAAACAAAGCATGGTGAAAATCACTTTTTCTCTCGTGATCATGGTGGTAATTCCCCTTCCTTACACCAAATTATTTGATCCTATCCAAAAAATTAGGCTAATCTTTATTTAGATAATGGGTAATTCATCATCTAGAAGCAAAGCAATAAAGAAATCACGATATATAATGGTTTACTTCGAAATTGTTTATATATTAAACTTTGCACATTAGAGAAGAACTATTTTATTTATTATTTATCGCTCAAGTTGAAAATTATTCAATGATGGGGAGATTTAATTTTTCCACTATAAGAGACGTATGTCTTATTACACATGATGATATAAGACTGAAAACCCAAGTTGGTCCTATTTGTGTTTCTAAATTATTTCTTTTTGTTCTTTTTCTTTTAATATCAATATATCGTGTAAAGGTTCACATCAGCCAAGCAGATTAAATTAGGGTTAAATATTATCTGATTTAGTCACTATAATTATTCAGTTTCAATTGAAGATCAATTCGAATAAAATTGACTTTATTTAATGATATTATTATTACAGATTAGCGACGGTTTTATAGTTCAAATATTATTGTAAATAATTTAAGGACGAGCTTGTCAGCAGCCGTCTAAAATCGTCACTAAATTTACTGATGACGTTCAAATAATCAGCAACACTTTTTTAATTGCCGTAAAAAAATGTCGCTAAACAGTAAAAATAACCATATCAAAAATGTTGTTTTATTGTAGTGTAAAATATTTACTTAAATTAATTTTGCAGACATTACATTCTATATTATTGATTGCCAAAATATACCTTATTCACAAAAAATATAGCAGGTCTAATTACGACCGAATGAGTTATATGATGAACAACACATAACCACAGAAGAACATTATCATTGTAGCGAAAGAAGCTTGTGCGAGTATTACAAGTTTATGTAGTGTTTAATTAGATATTGTTACGGATTCAGCTCCCGGGTCCCACTCGGTACGGCCTCCCGACCCGGATGTCCGGGGTAGGCTTCCTTCTGATGGCCCAAAACCGGTCCTACAATTTTTAACCACCTCCCTATGTTAACCAAATAAGATAAGATAATTACACCAAACTATATAAAGGAGAGTCAAAGGCCCTCTCAAGTACGTCACTCATTCATTTTATCACCTTGTACCTCTCAGATCCATTCTGACTTGAACGTCGGAATGTCTTTACAGGTATCATCTCCCACTGCTCTAAGAGGACGATCCGATAACCGCCCCAACTTGCAAGTCTTCGATCTATCTCACTACCCGTACCGGAGACTTTTAGTCCAGATACTATTATTTTTAAGAACACATTAATAAAAATGGATCTTATTAATTTTACTTAAGATATATAAATCTGTTTAATAATTTATAACTTTCACAAACTTTATTTCATGTGATTATTTTAAAAAATATGTTGATCTTGGTTACACACACAAAATTATTTTTCCTGTGGTGGACATAATAAAAATTAAATGTTACACTTCCTGCATGCTCCACAAAAAGTAAAACTAAGTAGGCCTCACATCATGACAAAGTGCATGACATTCTTGTATGCCACACAAAGTGATGAAATTAAAATCTTACTTGAAATACAACCAACCAACATTATTACCACTAACAATGCAATCATGCATGTGCATGAGAAAGAGTACTTATACTAGTTTATTTATTTATTAAATAGAAGGGGGGTCCTTTGGCTAATTAAAAATACTTGAGGATGAAGATAGTAATTAATTGTTTATATAAAAATGTACTACTTTTACTACTTGTCTTTTGAAGCCTGTCAAATTTCAAGATATTTAATCTAAGTGTATTGTGAAAGAAAACAACACAATGTAACCAATGGGTTTGAATTAAGTAAAGAAGTGGGTTGGTTGGGAATCATTTTCTTTGGTTTTATTTGTTTGGACTTCATCTGATTTCAATTTCAACGCCACAAATAATGAAAATCTCAATGCATTGGTCGGCAAAGTTTTTATCACCAAACACGTACTACCATTTCAATAGATTTGTTATTGTTAAAGCTGCGCTTATTGAGTAGTGTTGGACAACTATTATTATAGTAGGAATTTGATTTTTTAGAATAAATAATAGACAAAAATACACATAAAAGATTTAAAATAAATAAAATTATATTTTAAAAGTTATAAATATTAAAATATATTTTAAAAATTATTTCTTTTAATAAAAATACATCTCAGATTTTACATATTTACTATTAATATGATATTTTTGTCTATTAAAATTAATTTTTAAATTATATTTTTAGTATTTATAAATTTTAATGTGTATTTTTATTTATAACAAACTTGTTTTACGTGTATTTTTGTCTATTTATTCATCTAAGTTTAATAAGCAGGAGCAGAACTATAGAAGTGAGCTAGAGAGCTAGACTTACTCCAATTAGGTAATATCAATGTTATGTGTGATAATTTATTATTTTCTACTAATATTTAGTACATTTTAAATTATAAATTCTAATAATATAAAATTAAGATGTTAATTTAAAATCTTAATTAATATTAATAAAAATATTAATCCTCTAACGTTTCTGAATGTTAAAATTTGATTTACAAAAATTGAATTTGATTCAGTAGTGAAGTTTACTATTTAATTTATTAATAATTAAATTTAATTGTAAAATTAATTTGACTCATTAACAAAAAAAAAAATTCGAGTAGTGTTAGATTAGTAGTGGTGATTAATTTTCTAGGCTTAATAGATATGTAATAAGACCGCTAAAAGTAATAAGTAGAACTAAAATATTAAATAGATACATATTTTTTGTTTTTTTATATAATAAAAATTTACTTTTCTTTATACAATAAGGTAAACATAAAGAAGTGTACACCCATATTTTTTTCAAAAACATAACAGACTTTCCTTAAGAATATTTTTTAAACACTTTTAATTTATTTAATAATATGTAACAACATATTAAGTATATACTAAAATTAACTATTAAAATTAGCTACTAATATAAAATATATGTTATAAAATATAAAAATATATATTAAAAATAAATTAAATAATAC
Source organism: Arachis hypogaea (assembly GCF_003086295.3). NCBI lineage: Eukaryota > Viridiplantae > Streptophyta > Magnoliopsida > Fabales > Fabaceae > Arachis > Arachis hypogaea. The sequence goes on from NC_092052.1 coordinate 2,533,109, forward strand.
ATATATTTATATATAAATACATGATAATCGATTTTAGTTGTTGATTTTAATGCACAAATAATATTTTTGAATATTTAGATATAAAAATTTGGTGGAAACTCGGGTGCAGTCAACTTCATGTGAAGTTTATAACTGAGAGACGTTAGATAATTTGACTTATTTGACTTATTTGACTAAATTTTCACCTAACGACTCTCAACTATCAACTTCACGTGAAGTCGACTGCACCTGAGTTTTCACCTAAAAACTTACTACACTATTTGTGAAACTATTTTAACAACTATATTTTCCAAATTTTAATTAGACCCGTGAAGTCATTGATATTGGGGAACCAAAGCACAATTAAGTTTGATGATAATAATAATAATAGTGCGTTTGGTATCATAGGATGATAGGAACACGCTACCGTGTTTTTGTTAAACGGTGAATACTGAATACTGGTAGGATTTTGATAGAAAATCATCTACTCCTAACGTTATTTGTCACCTAAATATTTCAACTTTTGTTTTGATAGAATTAACTTCGATATAACGTTATTAGAGTATTGACTTTTTTCTTTTTCAAGGCTATTTCCGAACAAATATCAACCTCACCATAGAAAGTTGTAAAGTTCAAAGCATCTTCAAGTGAATAAAAGGTTCTTGCAAATTACAAATCTATCATCACATGTAGGTTCTCGTACATCACAATGCAAACATTTTACTTTAAATCTTTGTAGTTGTAGTTGAAGTGGAAAATGTGGCTCAAGTTTGTTTCTTTATTTTTAGTATTAATTTGGGTCATAGAGTGCCAATTGGGTAGGTCTATCTAGCTATATATACCTCTCAAAATTATATAAAAAAAATCAGTCATTAAATTATTTATCATATATATTTATGTATATTTAATATATATTTAGTATTTTAATATATTTGATAAGAATAACTTATTTAATTACTGATTTTTTAAACAAAAATAACATAATATAGTTGATGCATTTCTGAAGTTGATCGAATGATTAGTTCACTCATCTGTTTAAACTAGCTAGTGTTTTGGGGTTCGAATTCCACGTTGTGCATGCAGCAATTCATTAACTACTGACACACCCTTAAATAGAGTTTAGATAGATCTGCGACGAATTGGTCTTTAGCCTGTTAGACTCGAAAAACCGTAGAAAAAAAAACTTGATGCATCCCTGTTTTTCCAAAGATTTTGACAAAGGAGTATATCTTATTTTGGATATATGATATATCTCTAGTGCCCAAATTGGATGGAAGTGATTATAGCAAGTTGACGTGTTATATTTCATTTTCTCTCTTCTTCCAACTAAGCTTATAGGCTTGTAGTTCGTTATATCTGCAATAATGCCAAACTACAAGCTCAACATAAATGTGGAAACATAACAAGAATGAAACTAACACCACAAGGTTGTTTCTTAAAGAATGAAATCACAACATATTGTTCACCTATATATGTCAAATTAGAAGGAGAATACACAATCTTATAAATATACTAAAACAAGAACATCATATGTGGTAGTTATATGCTTTAGAATAAATTAAACCCTACTAAAGTAACGTTACCTGAGAAGTAAGGATAACAGAGTTAACCTTATAGAGCCTATATGTGCTTAATTAATTGCTATGCCACAAAAATGTGTAAAAATATGTTTGTTATTTTTTGTGTTTTTGGGTTAGGATTGGAGAGAGGCAAAACTGGAAGGGAAAAAAATGGACTAATCATTAACTAACTAAGAATTAACGATTGGGTTAGAATTGGAATGTTTTTAAAATATTAGAGAAAAAATTAAAATAAATTAAAGTATTAAACATTAAGATGTTTCTAAAACTTTTAAAATATTAGAGATAAAAAAAATATTTTATATTTACATTCTTTTTATTTTCGTTAGTTTATTTGTTTATTTTTTGCTTTGATTGAACTTTGATATTCTGGTTCTATTATTAAAAATTTAAAATAACTATATCAGATATATATTAAAACCAGTCATATATTTATAAACAAATTTATGATAACTGATTTTGATATATACATTGTATAAGAATTGTTTCTATTATATAGAATTAGATGTTTGCCTACATTATTTTTGGTCAAGCTAGTTATGGATTGGAACAATCTAAGGTTGGCCAAACAGTTATTGGGCTTATAGGCCCAATATAACAAAGACCTTTCAAAGCAAGAACGAGAAAGTGGTTGAGCTGGCCCAATTAAGCCATAACACTAAAAAAGGTGACGTATTACAAATACAAAATCCATTAACAAAAAAAAAAAAAGAGTTCAAGTATGACCAGGAAATAGAGAAAGATAGAGAGATATTTTGGTCCGTCAGATCCAAGTGGACCAATCGAAATCAGAACCGTCCATTTTCTTCTCTCTTGTGACTCTGACGCCACTTTATTATAACACTATTTATATTTACTTCCACTTTACAATAGTTTTTGGCTCTTATTCTCTGTTTCCATTCACAGTCGCACACGGTGGTTTTGAGTGGTAGTTCACGGCGGAGAAAAATTCAAAAGAGTGAGTTTCTGTTTTCGGTTCGAGAAATTGAGAAGAAGATGTCGGGCGTGACGAACGAGGAAGACAAGAAGCCAACGGAGCAAGGTGGAGCTCACATCAACCTCAAGGTCAAGGGTCAGGTTCGTAATTTTCATTCTCCTCTTCGATTCCAGATCCATTTGTTGTTGTTGCTGTTGCTTTTTCTTTTGCATTATTTCAAAGTTTAGTTTCGGAATTTTTTTTTTGTTGAAACATTGTTTTAGGGTTTTGTGCTCATGGTTTAATTTTAAATTTGTTTAAATTTTCTGGATTTGTTTTGTTGTGAAGTTTATGGCGGCTGATGAGCTGATACGTGATCAAATTTGTGCTGATGTTTTGTTTTATTGTTGTAAATTTGAGATTTTTTAACATGCAAGTGAAAGTAGAGTGAAAGTAGAAGCTGATGAATTTAAAATTTAAAAATTCGTAGACAATGTTTATGAACTGATCAGGTTTTAAATTTAAGTTTTTTATTTTTAAATAGAAGATGTTTGAATTTGTGTGCTTTTTGTGCAACTTCAACTAAATAGTTGTTTCTATGGGTGGTTAACTTTTCTAAGTAACTGCATGTTTGAATTTCTGTGTAGAAAAGCTCTGGATCGTGGTTGTGGCCAAAGCTTTTCTCTATTGCTTTTGCCCAAACCCTATTTTTGGAGTTGCAAACAGAAAATCCAAACATGTTAAGGTAGATAATGGAAAGTTACAGATAGTTAAGATAAGAATTCTCAAATGGAAACTTTGCTAAGCTGCATCAAGGGCTAGGGTTGTTAATAACATTGTTTTAACTTTGAAAAAGATTCATTTAAACCTCTTTGTCTGGTGCAAATTGTGAATATCACAGTTTGGATCTTGTGTACTTCTTTTCGTATGCTTTTGTTGTGGTCTTCAGAATCTAGGTGCTCGATTGCCAAATTGTATAATCATGGCTCATAAGTTTTATCTATATCCAGATTCTGATATCTTATTCTTTGTTATCTATCTTGGCTTGTCGAAATGTTTTCACTATGTGATGACATAATAGAATTAGAGATATGAAACAACTTGAATAACATTGAGATGTTCTTGGATGTTGTAGGATGGGAATGAAGTGTTCTTCAGGATCAAGAGAAGCACTCAACTGAAAAAGCTGATGAACGCATACTGTGACAGACAGTCAGTGGATTTCAACTCCATTGCTTTCCTGTTCGATGGCCGTCGCCTCCGAGCTGATCAGACTCCAGACGAGGTATGTATTTGCTATTATATGTTATATGAATTCAGCTTAGGTTCTGATATGTGTTTAATTGGATCAATCACTTATGGCTCTACATGAATGTTTCTACTGCAGCTCGAAATGGAGGATGGGGACGAAATAGATGCCATGCTTCATCAGACAGGAGGTGCAGCTGTCTGAATGATGCAGCGTGCATGGCAGTCGTGTTTTCGACATCATCGGGAGTAGAATTAGGTTAATTAACTAGTAGTGATGCCTGAGAAGCATCTTCTATATCAGCTACTTATTATACTGCAGTTTCTGGCTGACTTGATATGCTAATCGTTTGCTTTTGTTCAGAAGAGTGAGTATTGCCCTTTACTTATTAAGAAAGCTTATAACCAATATACGAGTGTTTTAAATTCACTATCTTAAATAATCTATGATACCATGTATTATTTTATGATATTGTGGCTGGTTTGCTTGCTTCCCATATCCTCAAGAAAGTGATCTCAAAGGGAACCCAGATGGATATGTGAATGACTTAATGGCCATGTCAATGATAGTGTGATTAAAATAAAAAAAATTAGGGGATGACAACTTCTTACATGACAATATTCAGCGTAGACCTAGAAATGCCCTGTGCGCCACCCGCCGGTATTCAGCTTAGACCTAGAAATGCCCTGTGCCGCCACCTGCCGATATACAGCTTGGACCTAGAAATGCCTTGCGCCGCAGGCGACTGGTGTTGGGGAATAAAGACGGAGGAAAGCCAAGTTCTGCTGCCATGACCTTAGCAGCATCACTTTCTCTGATCCCCATGACATGGCATGGATCACAACTACCTTCCATTTCACACTCCGTGTGTTCGATCAAAAGTTGAAAGAGGAGGTTTCTTTAACTGGGGAGGAATCTGTATCTTTGATTGTGAGTGTGAGCGTAAGGCTGAGAGAAGAAAACAACGTGGATGGGGGCTCTTATGAAAATGGATTAATTTATGTAGTTTTGAAATGGTATGCTTTGCTTTGGATTGTGTATGAAAAATAAAAATTACTTAGAAAGATGAGTAATTCTTTCATTTTAAACAGAGGATATTGATAATTAGTATAGATTATTTGCACATTGGGCTAGTTTTTTTTCCCGCTTTGAACTATATAAGGGCTTTCTTATCTAAAACATGTAGCTTACAAGCATGTTGGTTCTCTGATAGCATTAATACAGTACTTTTTGAAGACCATTATGGACGAATATTAAAAACTCAACATGGTATCCTGTTAAAAAAACTTGACTCGTGAAGGTTCAGAGTCTACAAGCGAGCACTCAATAATATACAAATTTTCTCATATTATATTTTAGAAAAAATTATATTCGGTCCCCTAAATATTCAGATATTGCAAAATAATCTCTCAACTCTCTCGAAATGTATAAAGGGTTAGATTAATACACTATGTTTTTTAGTTTAGCTTTAATGTATTAACTTTATAAAATATTTTATCAAATTGTCTAATCATATCCATTTTTAACCATGTAGTCAAAATAAAGAGTGATTATTTTTGCTAATGCGACACTATATAATTGGATGCAAGTATAAAATTATTTTATAAATTATATCACAGTGCATCAAAATAATTTTTTTTTATATATGCAATGGCAATAATGTTAAGAAAAAATTTCTTCTCCCACAAATCACAACATCCCCATGACCCCTCAACCTTCTTCAAATTCTCTCCCCAATAAATACATAAAATTTACTTAAGACTTTACCGTTTACAATCGCCCATACCAAACACACCGTATATATCCCATATAAAAGAGTAGTAACACAAAACAGGGAGATACATAGAGAGTTAGAGACAGAGAAAAGAAGAAGAAAAAAACATGAAGAAAAAAACATGCTGTCTAAGAAAAGAATGCATTGCTTCGTTCCTAATAATATTAATGAAGACAACATTCTTCTTCCCTTGTGAGGCATTCAACTATGGCGAAGCCTTGTCAAAGAGCCTTCTCTACTTCGAGTCACAGCGTTCAGGTCGCTTACCTTACAATCAAAGGGTCACTTGGCGCCACCATTCTGGTCTCACCGATGGTCTTGAACAAGGGGTATGCATATTAAACATCACATTCAATTCTCATTCTCCGACATGTTCTTATGTTTTTGATTTTGTAGGTGGACTTAGTTGGAGGATACTATGATGCTGGGGACAATGTTAAATTTGGGTTACCCATGGCTTTCACCGTGACAATGCTCTCATGGGGTGCCATGGAATACGGCGAACAGCTCGCCGGTGCCGGCGAGTATGTTCACGCGCTTGAAGCCATCAAGTGGGGGACTGATTATTTCATCAAGGCTCATACTCACCCAAATGTCCTCTGGGTTGAGGTAATATGAATCTTCATCAATCTCAATTCACATGATTCCATTGAAATTAAGGGTGCTTTTAGTTTATATCTTCCAATTTTCATTTTCAGCGTTTTCTAATTTTTTAATTTGGTGAATAACAGTAACCAAAAAAAAAAAAAAAGATTTTATCGTTTGGGAATGTTTCATAAAGACGCGTAAAACGTCTTTTTGTAAAAGACGCCTTATATAAATCGATTATTTTTAAATTTCTTAATAAATTAGAATAAAATCGATTTTTTTATAATAATAACAATAAACTCAATTTTTTTAAGGATTTAATTATATTTTTAAATTTTTAGGGCTTTAAAAATTTGTTTTTTTATTAAAAAATTTAAAGATATTTAATTTAGATTGTGTAATTCGATCGAATTAAACTGGGTCTAATAATTATAATACAGACAATTAAGTTTATTATAGTCCGATTTTGGTCTGATTTATTAAAAAATAAATTATTAATCAGTTTAATAAAGATGTCTAATAATAATATGACACACATAAACATCTTTAAAAATATACATTTTTAGTGTCTTTGTTAAATCGGTCTCCTTATCATTTTTATCGTTTTTATTTTTTTTATAAAATTCAAAAAATAAAAAATTACTGCAAATAAAAACAGAAAATAATAGCGCACTCTAATTTTATCTATTGTAATAAAAATTGGTCATCACACGCGCCGCCGTTGAGAGTGGGATAATTCTTCCAAGTTCACAGTGGGAAATAGATTCAAATATCGGAAGAATCAACGGCTTCATCATGAGCTTGTCTGCAGTGTATTCCTACTCGCCTTGACTGGCGCGTGTCATTAAATTGCTTTCCTTTTTCTATTTTTTTTTCCTTCATTAATATTAATATGATAATAACCGCCGTTAATTTTGAGTTTCATGTAGCTAAGGTGTGAAGCTATATTTAATTGCTGCTGTGAATTATATAAAGTTTCAATTTTTCAGGTGGGTGATGGAGACACCGATCACTATTGTTGGCAGCGGCCGGAGGACATGACAACATCACGGCGAGCTTATAAGGTTGATGCAAACAACCCCGGCTCGGATGTTGCTGGCGAAACGGCGGCGGCATTGGCGGCGGCTTCCATTGTGTTTAGGAGAACAAACCCACACTATTCTCAACTACTTTTGCATCATGCAAAACAGGTATGTTAGTTAGCTATACCAAGTTACAATTATTACATAGTACTACTATTCAAATCCCATAGTAGGATTAGCTAATAGAAAAGTTATTTTAAAAATCTAATCATGGTTAGTTGGTTTTAACATGTCACACACACATTATTATGATGAATAATGATAAATATATTCATTAAGATACATCAATGTATATAAAATAGGAAAAGTATAGGTGGATAATGAAAATACTAAACAATATAAATAATGGATATATTTTATGTTCAATTCACTAGGTATACGGATGATTATCCTAATATTAAGATTTATGTGAGTAATTTGAGGGTGTAGTGTATTTTTACTTTATTAGGCTAATTTTAGAGTCATTGTTCACATTGTTCACAAAAATTATTGTCTACTTAACAAAGTCCAAATAAAATAACAGTTTAAGTTTAATTTTAATACACTACGTATATAATATTATAATTTTACACCATCATCCAACTAAATTTATACATTTAGATGACTTTGTTTTATTAGAAAGAGTAGAGTGACAAATAAACTTCATGAGAACTGTACAGAGTAGTAGTTTAAATTAGGTTTAATTACTCTGTTTGTCTCTATAGTTTCATGAAATTTTCAATTAGGTCCCTATACTTTTTTTTTTTTTAATTGAGTCCCTGTACTAATTTTTTTTTCAATTAAGTCACTCTTAGTAGTAATTGGCTTAATTTTATAGGGACCCAACTAAAAAAAAGATTTGGTATAGGGACCTAAATAAAAGAAAAAAAAGTGTAGAGACCCAATTAAAAAAAATTGTGCAAGGACTCAAATAAAAATAAAAAAAGTATAGGGACCTAATTAAAAATTTTGCGAAATTATAAGGACCAACAGAATAATTAAACCTTTAAATTAAGAGCTTTCACTCTAATTATATGGACTAATTTAAAGATAAAGTGTCTACATTTACTATTTTAAATAATTTTATTATTTAATTTTTTTTTAAGACTAATCTGTCCAACGTGTAAATTCTCATAAATTTATTTGTCACTTTATTCTATTAGAAATATAGGATTGATTGTGTGCAAATAATTAAAATGAAATTCATAAAATAAAATGTAAACTTATCCAAAATGAAAATCAAAGAGTAAGTACAAAAAGTTAGTGAAAGAAATATTTTTGTACTTATATTGAATGGATTGTGTTTTGCAGTTGTTTGAGTTTGGTGAGAAGTACAAGGGGAAATATGATGAGAGTGTTGGAGTGGCAAAAGGGTATTATGCTTCAGTTAGTGGGTACATGGATGAGTTGCTTTGGGCAGCAATTTGGCTATATAGCGCCACACAAAAGGAACAATATTTCATGTATTTCTTGGACAATGCCAAACACTTTGGTGGGACCACTTGGTTCATCACTGAATTCAGCTGGGATGTAAAGTATGCTGGTCTTCAAGCCATTGCTTCCATGGTAACTGCTAACTAACAAACATCTCTTAAAATTTTGAGTTTAATAAAGGTTTAATTACTGTATTGGTTTCTATAGTTTTGCGAAATTTTCAATTAGGTCCCTATACTTTTTTTCCTTTTAATTGAGTCTTTGCACCAATTTTTTTTAATTGGGTCCCTACACTTTTTTTCCTTTTATTTAGGTTTCTATACCAATTCTTTTTTTTTAGTTGGGTCCCTATAAAATTAAGCCAATTACTACTAAGAAAGACTTAATTGAAAAAAAAATTAGTGTAGGGCCTCAATTGAAAAGAAAAAAAGTATAGGAACCTAATTGAAAATTTCACGAAACTATAGGGACCAACAGAATAATTAAACCTTAATAAAACAAGCCACTTGCTATCTTAAATAAGATAGAAACTCAGGTGAAGTCGACTTCACGTGAAGTTGATAGTTGAAAGCTGTTAGATGATTTGACTGATTTGACTAATTTTTCATCTAACAACTCTCAACTACCAACTTCACGTGAAGTCGACTGCACCCGAATTTCCATCCTTAAATAATTGTATTTTTTAATAAAATTTTAAAATAAACTAAACGTACTCTTAGTATTTATTTTTTTTCCTTTATCATACTAACATTTTTTTTTAACAAATTTGGCAGCTCTTAATGGAAGAAAAGCATAAGAAACATGAATTGATACTCGAAGAGTATCGATCAAAGGTAGAGCACTACCTTTGTGCATGTCTTGGCCTCAACCAAGACAACAACACTAACGTAGACCGCACCCCGGGCGGTCTACTATACATCCGCCAATGGAACAACATGCAATACGTATCGACGGCCACATTTCTTCTAACAGTTTACTCTGATCATCTTCTAGCCGTAGATCAAAAGCTGACGTGTCCAAAAGGAGTAGTGGGTCCCAACAATCTCTTAACATTTGCAAAATCACAAGTTGATTACATCTTGGGTTCGAATCCAACGGGTATGAGCTACTTGGTAGGGTACGGTACAAGTTTTCCAGTGAGGGTGCACCATAGGGGTGCATCCATTGAATCATATAGAGGGAACAAGGGTTTTATAGGGTGCACTCAAGGGTATGATAATTGGTATGGAAGGCATGATCCTAACCCTAACATTCTTGTTGGGGCCCTTGTTGGGGGCCCAGATATCAAAGACAATTTCAAAGATGAGAGATCCAATTACATGCAAACTGAGGCATGTACCTATAACACTGCACCACTAGTAGGGGTTTTTGCAAGGTTGCATGGATCACAAACTCATTTTCATCACAATTACAATGATACCTTTCTGGTAGCATCTAGTTAAAATTAGTTATCGTTATATACTCATTTTGTATCGTATACTAGATCGACTTATTCTACCAAATGAGTCTACAAATACGGGTGAAAGTGTAAATTTTTACATTATACTTAGTTTGGCAATTAAAAAATGTTGCTCAAGAATGAGAGTATTTTATACTTAAATTTTTTATGAGTTTAATCTTGATGTACTATCAGTTTAAAATATTCTACAATTATAATTGTTCTTTTGGATGATTATTCAGGTAATCAATATAAAAGGTAGTTAATTTTATTAATGTGATCGTTATGTAATTAAATGCACGTGTAAAATAATTTTACACTAACAGTATATCAAAATTAAATTCATTTTTTAGTTTTCCTTTCTTTGTTCATATTTTAAAAGTTTATACAATGTTCTAAACCACCAATATCATAAACTAATTTTTTTTTAAAAAGTTAAGAGATTTGTAAAGTAATAAAATAAGAATTAATTATTATTAAATTTGTAATTTTTATTATATATAAACATCACTAATTTATTAATATTTTTTTTTAGTTTAGAAAATTTTGATTCATGCTATTAATATGTCAATAATATTTGTTTGAACTCAAAAAATTGGCTCATTTTTTTTGTTATTGGAGGCATGTATGTGATGTGCTGTTTTATGGGGCATAGTGGTGCTAGACCAATTTGTGGGGTAGCCTTTCCTGACTTGTGCTATAGACAAGTCGGACCATACGAGTTATGTTTAAAAGAAAATATCATGGACAAATCGGATAGTCCGATTTGCAGAGGGGAAATTTTGAAATTTGGAAAAAGCAAATCGAACTGTCCGTATTGTATAAAAATTTTTTTTAATAAAACAAAATTCAAATCGGATGGTCCGAATTGATTATTATTATTTTTTTTAAACTGGACCATCTGATTTGTTTGAGAGCACTCGCACTGTCCAATTAATAACTCTTTAACATCATAGGCTTATAAAGTACGCTGCTGCTCCATATCGCTGTCCTACACCATTACCTTCTCTATAATAAAATTAAAAAGCGCAGAAATTTTAGAGTATTTATTTAGACATTCACTTTTGGCGTGGACAAATATTATCAATTACTAATAAATTAATAAAAATGTTGCAACCAATGTGAATGCAATAATTAAAATGGAAGTTCTAATCAAATCAATAGGAAAAGTGACACCTACCAAGACAAAAAGGTGAGTCTGATTTGCAACACTTGGAGAAAGTAAGAATTGAAGATGGAAGATCATATAATGTTTCACGGGATTCATGGGTTTGTCTCCACAATGCTGGTGATTATATGATCCATTTCTTGGTCCCTTTAATTGCGGTTGCAACATAATGAAAAAACAAAAAAGGGTTCAAACCTCAAAGGGCCTAAAAAGCAATCTATTTTTATTTTTCTTTTTAGTGTGTAACTAAATTAGCGGGGGTTAATGGGGAATGGCCTTGAATTGAATGGAATAAGGAAGCAGAACGAAAATCAAGCAAAATTTAGTGGAAGCATGCTTTGCTCGTTTTGTGTCCTAAAAATTCAAGCATTGGTCACAATCACAATTCACAAACAATGTTCAGAGTTGAATTAACTCTGCACGTCAGACCAATGCCATGTTACCTTTTTTTCTTATACTACTTTGAAGGAACTCGCGTTGATGGCGCGTGGCAGTGCTAAATAGGTTAAGTGTGTAACCAATTTAGGTTGATTGAGTAGTTAGTTCATTCGTTCGCTTAAACAAATGTCAGGAGTTCGAATTTCGATTTGTGCATGGAACAATCTATTGACCAGTAATAGACTTTTAAATAAAATTTAGATATGCAACAGAATTATAGATATTCATGTTGCTAGAAGTAAAGTTGAAATGATAAATAACTAGTAACGAAATAGACAATAATGCATTAGGATACTACAACAAGTCTAATTTGCTTATTATTAGTGTACCAAAACAAAACAAAACAAAAATCAATAGGGAATTTATGGTTTGAGTTTTGAGAAATGTTGATGCATTTTTTCTCTAGCTACTATTTAATAACCAATAAAAAGAAAAAATAACAAAAAAAAAAAGATATAACATTGTTAAGGGTAGAAACAGGCTAAGTCATGCCAGATTTTGCTCTTAACAGGTTTGGTCTGTCATGTAGTTAATTGGCCTACAGTCGGCTATAGACTCTTTATAAAGTATTAGGCATGACCTATTATTTAGTCTAGCCTAGCCTGAAACCTGCTAAAAGGCTTGATATTTTTTTCTTATAAAAATAAAAATATTATTTAAAAAAATTATTTTTTAATAAAAATATTTATATATAATATATCATATTTAATATTTATAAGAATTTTATATACAAAAATATTTATAATAAATAATATTATAAATTTAAAATAGTTTATAATTTTGTTAATAATAAAAAATTATTTATATATTTAATTATGTTTTAATAGGTTCAGATAGACCTGACAGACCAATAAAACTAATTAGTGAGTATGGACCTAATCTATTAACATATTAAGACTTTTAAAAGAGCTTAAGTCCGTACCTTTTTTATAACAAGTCAGATCAGATTAGGTCAAACACAGATCAGGCTGCAAACCCTGACAGACGGTCTGGCCTTTTTCTATCCCTAAACATAGTTCAACAAATGGGGTATGTGCTTTCTCATGGTACAAGGGAGTGACTCTTAAATATTGTATTGAATGAAGCAAAATAAATGATCCCGCAAGAAAGTCATGACACTCAAGAAATTCTAAAAAACATGTTATCAAAACCACAGAACTCAAGTACTAATGTACTATATAGTATAAGGCAGTGTGTGTGACAGAACTCAAAAGGTAAATTCAGCTAGAAACAAGGGACTAGGTTAGAGACAATAGTGAAATTGGTAAAATAATTACTCAATGCACCAAACTAGCATTAAAATAACAGTCAAAACTAGAGGGGAGAGGGGAAAAGGTGTAAAATAATAATAAACCAATGTAAGTTTTGTGATTGAAAATCATAAAAAGGGTGAATAAAGTCAATAAACCAATCAGAATAAACCTGTCTTTTTTTTTTTTGAGAGAAACCTTCATACAAGTTTTGGTAAAAATTTTGGTGAGCCCAAGCCCAATGATCAATTCTTTTATCTACCCAAAATAAATGAAAAAGATCCTTCCTAAGTTTCTGATGAAAAAGAGAAAACTAAATCCAACTGTTTTGGGCTCGTACTCAACAGTAGTTAAGATGGATCAATTTACGTAAATGATCTTTCAAAGTGTCTCAAGATAAAAGACAACACATTAAACTGTTTTTTCGGGCCTGAGACCCTGTTCCCAAAAAAAAAGGTTAGTTTGGTAACTAATACAGACTGCTCACTCGTCCGCTTAAACAAGTGTCGGAAATTCGAACACCGTCTTGTGTATGCAGCAACTCATTAGCCAGCGGCAGACCCTTAAATAGAGCTCAGATCTGTAACGGATTAGTCCTTAACCTGTCGGGTTGGGAGATACGGTTTAGGTAAAAAAAAAAATAGACTGCTCTAGTGGTTAGTTTACTAGTTCACTTAGGTATTAGATATTCGAATCTTGTTTTATACACAGAGCAACTCATTGACCAGTGACAAACCCTTAAATAAAGTTCAAATCTGTGACGGATTAGTCTTTAGTCTGCCGAATTAGAGATACCATAGGAAACAAAAAAATATTTAGTTTAGTTAGTTGAGTGGTTAACTTACTTGTTTGTTTAAGCAAGTGTCACATATTCAAATTTTACCTTTTGTATAAAGCAACTAATTAATCAACGACAAATCATTAAATAGAATTTCGATCTACAACGAATAAGACCTACTGTAATGGAAAAAAAGATTCATCAATTGGCATGTGGCACTTGATGATTTGTGCATTTTATGACACATGTAGCATCAAAATACTGGGGAGGCTTTTTAAGCTTTTGGAAATGAACAACTATGGAAGCAAGGAGTGTTGTTGCATTGCTAAATATTGCATAGTATTACTCACTAACTTCCATGGAAGCTTTATTCCTCCCATCAGCTATATTAAACTTATATCCAAGGTTTTGGAAAATTAGATCAATAGTAAAATTTAAATAAGATATAATAAAATAATATATTCATATATAAAATGTGATTTTATTTTATTTTAATTAGTTTTTCTTTTTTTTTGTAAAAATTAATGCCGGTTCAATTGGTTCATCGGTTTTTGACCGGTTCAATGATCAAAAATCAATTTTCTTAGTTCTATACTTCTATGTTGATAACTAAGAAATTTGTTAGTTGCTCCATCATCTATCAAAGCACACACACCACACAAAATAGTAGTGAAGTACAAAATCCTCCATTAAATTCACATTATATTATTTTCATTATTTTCACCTACCATTTTTGCAATCTATATCCTCCTACCAAACTTTCTTATATATAACCAATTATTTCCTTTTCTAGTAATGAAATATTCAAATATTATAGCTTTATTCCCCCCTTTGAATTTGAGTGCTCAAATGTCTGGCTGGCTTCTTGGTCCACTTCTTTATTGTTTGTGTTGCAAAACATCCTCAAAAGGTAGAATCAATAGGAATTGCTCAAAACATTATCTTATTAATTATTATTATTGTTTTCTAATAAAGAGAATATATGTATGTATATGAATATAATGTCTTAATTAATAAATTGAAGTAGTACTTAGTAAACCCTAAACACAAGTTCTAAGGGTCATATCAATCAATTTCAAAATAGATGCTACCTCCCAACTACAAAGGAGTTGGATAAGAACAAATCTTTCATTGGATGGAGGGACCCTTTCACACCCAAATTTCCTTCATAGGAAAAAGCTTTGTGGATGAGGAAGAATTGCTTAAATGGCCACAAATTCTCCTCCCTTTGCATTCAATTAGATTTATGTATTTAGATAATATTTGAAAGAATAAATTTGAAAATTGATTACTTTTGTTCTAAAATCATATTTTTATTTTATTCTGTATTGGATAGGATTTGATACCTATTTCATATAGATTTTCTATGTCCAAAATATTTCTTGTTGCAAATTTATTCTTTCTCATGTGTGATTGTTGTTTTTGGGTGAAAACTCTGGTGCAGTTAACTTCACGTGAAATTGATATCTGAGTGCCGTTAGATAAAAATTTAGTCAAATCAGTCAAATCATCTAACGGCTCTCAAATACCAACTTCACGTGAAGTCGAAGTCGACTGTACCCGAATTTCTACCTTATTTAATGTCTACCAACAATACAACATGAGCACAAGAAGTTTATGAAAAGAAGAGTCTGAAATCTCAATACTCCACTTCTTACATATTCCCCTGTTTTTTTAATATACTATTTGGATTGTTTTTAACACATTGAATCAATATATGTATCAACCAACATCAATGTGGAGTTTAAAATTAGTTGCATATGCATAGACCAAGATAATCATATTATTGATAACAAAGACTTAAGAAGCTTTCAAATGTTAACAATGAAGCCAATGAAAAACAAGACAACCTTATTCTGGCTTCATATACAACAGAAACATATCTGAGAATTGACAAAGCATGTTCCTAAGAACCCCATGTGCTGCAACCTTTGTGACACAGAATCTAGCACTCTTTGTACCTTTTCTTAGAGGAATCAACCTTAGAGTCATCACCATTTGTGGCATGTTTTGCACCACCATTATTATCACCATCATTTCTAGCTCCACCTTCATGGATTTTCTTGCTCTTCTCTTCAGCAACTCTCTCGAATTCTTCAGCTGTTGATGGTGCCCTTTCTTCCGTCAATCGGCCGCGGTTAGCACTGCTTGTTTGTCCATAATTCTGAAACATGCATGACCCAATTCATTCATTCATATGATAAATCAAAATCAAAGAAAAAGTTTATATCTTGGTGGAAACTCAGTAACCCAGTTAACCTCGTGTGAAGTTGATAGTTGAGCTGTTAAATAATAATTTAGTCAAATTTATCAAATTATTTAAAGACTCTTTAACTATCAACCTCACTGCACATAAATTTTCACCTTATATCTTACATTGGTTACTCCAATTTCATTTTTCTTCTAGGATCATTCTTACCCATTAATGAAAAAATAACACAAAATTATTCAAAGCTATAGTAGGTCATGTAAATTACCAAGCAGGCAAGTAATTCAACAACAAAATATCTAGGTACAAAAATTAAATTAAAGGTGAAATTTACAAAATAAAAGGTATACCTTAGTGGAATTGTTGAAGATTGGCCTAGTAGTATTAGGCTTAACCAAGGAGGATCTTGAAGTGGAATTGAGAATGGTAAGGAAATGAGAACCAGCCATGGATGATGATGATGCTTTGAGTTTGATGGAGACTATTTGGTAATTTTATAATTGTAATGAAGAATAAGGTGGAGACTCTAAAGTGATGTGGTGTTGGGTGCTGTATAAATATGCCACTTCATGCAAACCCAAAAAGCAAAAGGACAAAATTGCACATTACCTCCATACACATATCCATGCTTTGCCATTTGTTCCCTCTTCTTTTATATGCTAATCCACTTCTAATTGACTCATCATCTATTTAACTATCAGATATATATTCTATCCGATTTTATAGAGAAACTAAAAAAAAAAATCATTACAAAAATTGTTTTAATAATATATACTACCCTTTTTTTTATTATGTATGTTTAAATATTCTATGGTGATAAATTCATAAATCAATACAATAAATAATTACCTTTTTTAGTTTTCCCTTATCTCAAAGAAAAATTATATTTTTAAAGGTGTTTACGTTACACTAATGGAATCACAATCATTCTACGTATATGTTAAAATTCAATCATCAATTAATTATTAAACATATAAATATATATTTAATATTTTATAAATATTTTTATTTTATTGTTATAAATAAATTTGATTATTTATTTACTATATATTTAATTATTTATTATAATATATTTAATTATTTTAATAATTAATTATTTAACTAAAAAATATATAAATATAAAAAATACATAATAACTAATTTTTTTAGTGTATATATAATATTTTTAATGAGATTAAACCACAAATAGAAAAAAACTTTTGTGGGTTTAGTGTAGGATCACATTAACATTCTAAGATAATATACATATTAAAAATTCAAATTAAATACTAAAATTGAAAAAACAACAAAACAGGTATCAACACCATACACTAATAAAGATGTTAAAGAAATATTTTGCTTTTCTTTGTAGGAATGTAATTGACATCTACTTTGCTTACACCTTTAGCCGTTGAAATAAATGAAGGGTTTATTAAAATTAACAAATGGAATAACACCGATTTATCAAATCTGATGATTTATTCTCACTCCAAACAATTCCTTACTTATATAAAAAAGATTTTAAACAAGTTTTGAATATGATGAGTACTTTTTTATTGATTTTTAAACATCTTATTAGTAGAGAAGACAATTAATTTTTTATTGATTTCTAGGTTAGTTTAAATATAATTTAATTTCTTTTTATATTATAAATCTATTTATAATCAAACCGAGGATTATTCTGTGACAGGACATGTGATTAAGGGTAGATAAACAGTTGATTAATAATTTCTATTTCTAGAACGTGTCATGAGATGAACTAATGGTGTATGCAAATTATTAAAAAGTTTTAGATATTCATAAAAAAATGTAAAAGTAAGTGTAACATATATTTCAGAATTGAAAGTGATGTACTTATCTCAATTAAGTCATTTTATAATATTAATTTATCATATAAGGCGGCATAAGGAAAAAAACAAGTTGAATACTTGATAGATATAATCACTATTTTGAAAAGAATGATTTTTGACTTTTCCTTTCTCTAGATAAAGCTTGACTATCAAATGCTAAAATATAATTAAAAAAGGAAAAATGATTGAGAGATGCGTTCTTTATTCCAATATATCTCTCAAGTTAAATTCATATATTTTGTTAAATTAAATTAAGTTAAATGTTAATTTTCTTCAGATATATATTTATTAGTATTTTAAATTTTATGAATAAAAATATTAATTAATTTATTTATTTATTAGATACAAGATTAATTTTGTTTATTATAAATTTTTTAACATCGTAATCTCTTAAAGGTAGTTAGTTTATTCATTTATTGGTTATTATCTATTATAGGATTAGGGGTGCGCATGGTCCAATTCTTAATCTCTGTTGTTTTAAAATAAGTTAAGTGGGAGTACCTTAGTAGAATAAGCTAAGTGGGAGTACTTTAGTCTCAGTTGTTTTAAAGTAAATTAAGTGGGAATACCCTATTTTGGTTTTATATTATTGTGCTGTTCAAAGTTGGACCAATTTTATTTGTTGTTTAATCTTCTAATTAATAATATTATATTCTATCTTTGAAAAAAAAAAAAATCAGTTCCATGTGCACTCTAAGATCTCAAAAAATAGACTCGATTTTTATTTTCGAGTCGAGTTCGGATCTAAGTCAATTCTATGTGCACTCTAAGAAAACTAATATATACATATATATATATGTATTTTTTTAAATTAATTTTAGTATTATGTTATATTAATTATAAGCTTATTGTTTTATTTTTAATCAAATTAAAAAATAGATCAAAGAAGCATTAAATTAGAATTTATGGATAAATTTAAATTCAAATATGAATATCAATTTTTTTATAACAATTTTTTTTTTATAAATGAGTACATTATAAATAAATTTTTTTATAAATTATTGTTAAAACTTTAATAAACTCATATATATTTAGAGTCAAATTTGAATCAGGATAAATCCAATTTTTACTCCAACCATAAACACCCCTCTCTATAATGCATCAAATTTCCACACAGATACATCACATATATATATATATATATATTAATTTGTAAAATACATGACATATCTATAAAATATAAAAAAAATGAATTAAGTGATAATAATATATCAATATTTTATCCATATTAATGTACAAATTAAGATCTCTAATATTTTCCATTATGTAAATCATTTTTAAGAACTTTTACATTAATATTAATGACGCATATTATTTTAAATTTATTTAAAAAATATATATTAAAAATAAGATTGAATTTATTGACCCATAATTGTATTTGTATATAATAACTTAACCAAGTGAGTGACATAATTTAATATTTAAAAAAAAAAAGAAAACCCTAATTATTAGTTGGGTTTAGGGTTTTGAGCGATTAAGCAGAAAGAACCCTGAATTGAAGGTCACCTGAGTCTTGAAATGTCGTCGGAGACGCAGGAAGCAGAGGCCTCTCGGATTCGGCGGCAGATCAATGAGCTCAAGCAAGAAAGGGACACAATCGACGCCAAAATATCTGAGCTTCAATCTCAGCTGAACCATCTTCATCTCAAAAACGGTGTCGTATCCAATGGTGGTTCTTCGTCGCACTCATCAAACGCTTTGGAGCCTCACATGATCTACAGATACAGTCGTCACCTTCTGCTTCCTTCCTTTGGTGTTCAAGGTCCTCAAAGTTCTCATTTTTCTCACTTTCACTTTCACTTACATATATATTTGATTTTATCATCATCATCATCATCATCATCATCATCATCATCATCATCATCATCATATTACAATTGAGTTGTATTGCAGGTCAGGCAAATCTGTTGAATGCATCAATTTTGGTTGTGGGAGCTGGAGGATTGGGTTCCCCTGCATTGCTATACCTTGCAGCTTGTGGTGTTGGTAAGTTCTTGTGATCATGCTTCAATAAGTGTTACCTTATAGTTTTTGTTTTAGTTCATTTTATACTTCAAAGTTCAAGCTTTTTCCAATAATATGTAGGATTGTGTATATACTCTTTTGAGAGCTTATGTTTCAAAAATTATTCTCAGGTCGGTTGGGTATTGTAGATCATGATGTGGTTGAGCTGAATAATATGCATAGGCAGGTACATGTTTGCACTTTTGCCAGAACAAACTGTTAATGTGTATAGTGTGTTCTTTTGTGTTCCAAGTTCATTTACTGAATTTGTTTATAACCCTGCTGCTATTGGTGAATTTGGCTTGTTCATGCTGTATTTCAGATTATTCACACAGAAGCATATATTGGCCAGCCGAAAGTGAAATCTGCTGCTGCTGCTTGTCGCTCGTATGATACTCTCTTACCTAAAATTCATTGCATTGATTTTCAAGGAGAGACTGAGACGAAATCCCCATATCAAGTTTACTCGAATTGCTTGTAATAGTTGCATCGCTGTTCTTAGAACTGATTTATTTGTTTATTTATTTTTTGTATGGAATATCAGTATCAATTCCACTATTCAGATTGTGGAGCATCAAGAAGCTTTGCGGACCTCCAATGCTTTGGAAATACTAAGCCAGTATCCTTGCTGTAATGGGATTAGTTTTTTCCTTGCTTGGGGATTCTCATCCCTCTGTGATTACCTTTCATTTCATTTGAATATTTTCTTTTAATTTTTTATGTCGGTGAATCCTGGTGGTTTCCATGACTCTCAGCATTTTGTTAGATATGATATAATAGTAGATGCTACAGATAATGCTCCTAGCCGGTACATGATCAATGATTGCTGTGTGGTACTAGGAAAGGTAAATCCTAATGGTTTGTACTGAGTGACTTCATTTGAATTTGGTGTTATCTGTGCTTTTGTGTTGATACTTTAAATTTTTGTATTTCCCCCAACAAATGTCCATTGCATGTCCATATGGTTATTGTTGTTTGGTTTGTTACTTTGTGCAATTACCTGTGTCAATTCAGCAAAGAAGTCGTGTTCAAACTTCAAAATGTGAACTTTCATATTTATCCACGAACAATATTTAGAGTTTGAGTTGGATTATTTATGCTATAGATTATGGGGAATTTCTAAACCTTTTCAAGAAGTATATATGATATTATGAGTTGTTGCCTTTGAAATCTGTGATTTATCTCACTGGGCTTTAAAATTTTAGAACTCATTATAAAATGATACGACATTTAAATATTTTGATGAGTTCTACATGTTTTAAGGTTTCACATATTCATGTGCTTTGGGTGCATACATATATAAATGGTTTAAAGGAAAGCCTATGTTTCTTCAACTTACTTTTTTGTATTTATTGCTTTTGTGTGTTACATGCAGCCTCTTGTATCTGGTGCTGCACTGGGATTGGAAGGGCAGGTATATGTCTTTATTAGCATTTTTTAGTATTTCGAGGAGTATCACACCAAAGTTTTTGATAAATTTCAGAGTTGGTTAATGAAAACTTGTGCTGCAGCTCACTGTTTACAATTATAATGGTGGTCCTTGCTATCGATGTCTCTTTCCAACTCCACCACCTACAACAGCGTGCCAAAGATGTGCTGATAGTGGAGTTCTAGGAGTAGGTAAATTTACCCGTGTATTCATGAGCCAAATCAGTTTTAGTACTCTTTCATTTATGATAGCAAAAAGTTGAATCTACTTTAGTTTAGTCGTTCCATTATTTTCTGACAATCTTTTATTTTATTATTTTTTTTTTATTTTTTCAGTTCCTGGTATAATTGGTTGTCTCCAAGCTCTTGAAGCAATCAAGATTGCAGCATCTGTTGGTGAAACTCTCTCAGGAAGGATGCTTCTCTTTGATGCATTGTCTGCAAGGATTCGAATAGTATGTTAAATAACTCCACCACTCTGCTTATTGTGCACATATTTACTATCTCCTGCAAGATGGAACCTATATAGGCCATAAATAATAAATCATTTTTTTTTTGGGTAACTTTTTGGTTGACATGATACTTCAACAAGAGCTTTTATGGTTACTGATTATGGTTATTTAACAGGTCAAAATTAGAGGAAGATCCATGCAATGCGAAGCTTGCGCAGAAAACACAACCTTTAAGCAACAGCAATTCCAAGAATTTGACTATGAGAATTTCACTCAAACTCCCTTGTCTGTGGTATGACTTCGTTGATGCTCAGCTTATGCTTCCAAATCCTTTATATTTACATTATATCTTTTCCAACTTAGTTGTGTATATACCCAGGGTCCTTTGAGGCTAAACCTACTTGCCACTGAATCAAGGATCAGCAGCAAGGAGTACAGCGACATAGTCCTTAACAAGGAACCGCACGTGCTACTCGACGTTAGACCAGGTCACCATTTCAAGATTGTATCACTCCCCAAATCTCTCAACATTCCTCTGTCAACTCTAGAGACTAGGTTGCCTGAAATATCAACAGCTCTGAAGAAAGAGGAAGAGAAAGGTGTAGCTTCTGGCTCAAGTGCACAATTGTATGTTATATGCAGAAGGGGAAATGATTCTCAAAGGGCTGTTCAGTATCTTCAGAAAATGGGTTACACTTCTGCCAAAGATATTGTTGGGGGATTAGAGTCTTGGGCCCATAATGTGGATCCAAGCTTCCCTACATATTAGCTTACCCTTATGGGCAATGTATACTTTCATCAAAATTACACTTTTGATCCAGATAGCCTTCTCTGTAGGCAGTTATGTACTCTTTTCTATTAAGGATGCCCTTTTAATTTTTCTTTGGCTTATAGTGTATGCATGTTACTTCTTTTGTAGAGTTTGTTTAAATTTGGGTGGTTTTTGAGTATTGGTTGAAATGAGCCCTTCATAATTTCTCTTGCTATTGGAAGTGCTTTTTCTTTTCTGGCTAGGAAAAAGATGGGTTGCATTTCACAAGTTATTTTACTAATGTCTACCAAAACTAGTATTTTATATTTTTATTACTACTACTATAAATATTCCCATGAAGGGAGACAACAGCATAAAATGTACCAATTACACCCAAAACAACTTGAGGTTGGAACATCATTTGGAAAGTAAATGCAACATTTTACCAACCAAGAAGCAAAACCTTTAAAAGGGCCATCCTAATATATAGACCATTCTTTGCTTGCCTAAAGTAAGCAGCTCTTGGATCATCATCAACATCCACAGTAATCTGCATTGAATTTACAGGATCAATTTAGTTCATATAGTATTGAGAAAGGTGACTACTCTCGTGAAGATGATAATTAAGATGTTAAGTAGTTTAGTTAAACATGTCAAACTATCTAATGATTTGTAACTATCATTTTCACATGAAATTTTTCCGTCGGTAGTCACCTAAAAAGAAATTGTTTGGTATACAACTCTAAGCAGTGCAAAACTCTTTCAATGTCAGGCATATATCAATTCAACTCTAAGCTTATGTTCATAAACAAAGTACAATGCATATAAATATGCTTACCTCATCAAGTCTAGGAAGAGGATGCATAACCACAGCATGTTTTTGCATCACATTCAGAACATCTTGATTCACAATGTACTTGCCTCTTGCTTCTTCATAAAGGTCAAATCTCTCTCCAAATCTCTCTTTCTGAATGCGAGTTTGGTAAACCACATCACACTTTGAAGCCACTTCCATCAAGTCACCACTTTCCTCCCACTCCACACCCTTTGATGTCAAATAATATTTTATGTCATCCTATAAAAGAAACACCATAACTCATCATTTTAACTATGGACAACACTATGATACACCAAATTGAACCGGGTGCATTATGCACTATATTTGAACCATTGAATTATCTTAGTGCATGATGTACTGAGTTTAATTAAGTGCCTTTAAGATATTGCTTCTAATGCTGTAACTCATCATTTCAACCATGAGGGAGTAGCACCATGATGCACCAAGTTCAATCTAGTGCATTTAAAAGAAGAATGCCATATCCACCATTTGCAACAGTTACCTTCATTTTAACCACCTCAGGAGAGACAAAATAAATTTTCACATCCTTATACTTGGCAAGTAAGTATGCTAGTGACCGAACCGTCCTTCCATTAGCAAGGTCTCCGACGAGTCCAACTTTAATGCCATCAAGTTTTCCAATCTCTCTTTCAATGGTATAAACATCCAGCAGTGCCTAATCAAGGACCAGGTTTTGAAAATCAAAATTGTAACGAATGCAAAATGGTATATATCATTCTTCTATCATTCAAATTGTTAGAGAATATCGTAAAAGAAAAAAAGTTTGGCTAACTTTTTCTGCTAAAATCCCATTGTCAACAAAATAGTTATCTAAATGTTTATGTGGCAAAAGTAACATATTCAAGTGATTTTGTTCATCAAGAAATTTGATTTCCACCAAACAAAGTCTGGCCAATAATAAACTTGTTCATTGAATCTCATTGTTGTGCTTTCACATAATTTCTCAGCAGCAAAAGCTTATCTATTATATAGAAATACTTTTTCATGGATTAAACAAACATAAATTGTAAAACACATGCCATAAATGAAGATGAATTTATATGGTGAAGCCAGAGACTAGGATCTTGGAACAATGTATCATCTTCCTATCTAACAAACAATGCATCATAGCATGTTGCTGAAGAGTCCATATCTATATAATATACCTGTGTGGGATGCTCTCCTGGTCCATCCCCGGCATTGATCACAGGAATGCCAGCAGTTACTGCTGCTCTTTTGGCAGCTCCGCTTTCAAAATGGCGCATCACGATTATATCAGAGTAACCTTCAACTGTTCTTATGGTATCTGTTCAAGATGTAGAGTGACATTAAAAATAAAAATTTAGATAGAATGATGAACACATAAAGCAACTCTACATTGTTAATTTAAAGGCAGACTCGCCTTCAAGCGTCTCTCCCTTAGCCGCGGAGGAAAACTCCCTTGCATTTTCAGTTGTGAGAACTTCCCCACCTAACCTTTTCATTGCAGATTCAAATGAAAGCCTAGTTCTTGTTGATGGCTCATAGAACAAGGTAGCCATGAGATATCCCTTTAGAATTTGGCTCTTTTCAATATTCTCCATGTTCCTTGCAACTTCAAATATGGCACCAAGTGTATCTCTATCAAATTGCTGAGCTTCAATCACATCATCAAGCTGAAACTTTTGCCCCACAGAGAAGGAAGGCACTCTTTCAACCTGAGCAACCCGGCACAGGAACTCATCACCTTTGTGCAAAAGTTTTAATTTTTCCGATGATTCCGGACCCCCAAATGACCTTAACTTCAGATGATCAAATGGCTGAGCGCTCAAATAATTTGCAGCCATTTTGGGAGGAACCATTCCCATATGCATGCAGCACGAGGATAACAATGAAGTAGCAGCCATTTTTGCTCTATAGAAAGTTTCTTCAATGAACTATAGATCTCTATACAATCAGAACACAAAGACAAAGACAATAACACAAAACAATTAATAGAACACGAAAAAGTTTCCAAATTCCTTATTGTATTCTTGTTAAGTATAGCTAGAAAAAAAGGGTCATGAAAGCAACATGAAGTTCATTAAAAAAAACAGAAGCAAAAGCAAAAGTGAACAAAAGAACCTTTTTTTAATGCAAAAAGTGAGATAAAAGAGGAATCACCTTAGTGTAATAAAGGTATATGCTTACAAACTACGCTTTTGTGGAGACGGCAGAATACAGAACCGAAAGATTACTGAATACTAGAAGCTGAAAACAAAAACAGAGGAAGTGTGGTCAATTAAACATAGATATTGGGGAGATAACAAGAAAAAGCATTGAGAATGAAACAAAGGAGTAAGAGTAGATACTTAGAACTTAGAAGTTGGTTTGAGTGTTAGGACTTAGGAAGGAAGATAACGGCTACGAAGAGCAGCAGTGTTTGCATCTTCCATGAAATGTAGTGTGTAAATATATGTGTATATATATAGTGGGCACTTACACAAAAAGAAACTTTATTAATGGGCCAAAATTTGTTATGTCTTTTCTCTTTCTTTTGGGCCATTCTTCAAATTGTTTTTATAATTGTGATTAGAGTTTCACCGTTCGTTTAAATAAAAATCTAAGATTTAACTAACTTGGGTTGGTCGAGTGATCAGCTCACTCGTCCGCTTAAACAAGTGTCGAGAGTTCGAATCCCGCCTTGTACATGCAGTAACCCATTGGTCAGCGACAGACCCTTAAATAGAACTCAGATCCGCGACGAATTAGTCTTTGACTTATCAGGTTAGGGGATACCGTGGACAAAAAAAAAAAATCTAAGATTTAAATATTATTTTTTATATACAATCATTTAATTTATTGGTAAGTGACAAAATTTTAAATAAAATTAATATTTACCATGGATTAATATTTAATTTATCGGCTTAAAAAATACGTAAAAAACATAAAAATAATTTAATTTTAAAAGATTACTCACATAAAGATATTTTTATATAAAATTAATAATTATTAATTATTAAATAATATAAAATATTTGACTAAATTTATTGATATTATGATATACTAAGTATCCACATCTTAATTATCTTATATCTTCATGTGAGTAGAAACCTTTGTCACTGTCACTACCAACACACACAAATGTTCTTAGGTTTTTTCTTTTGGTGACTTAATATTCGTTATTGTTGATATTATTCATAAGTATATTATTAATAACATTAACTATTACTCCTTTTTTCTTAAAGAGACTCGAATTTGCGACTTTTAGTTGAATATAGAGAGACTATGTCATTTGAGTTATAACTCGTTGACAAATGTTCTTAAGTTTAATATTACGTAATATAAGAGAAAAAATATTTTAAATACAATAATAAGTTGAAAAAGAGAATGCATTTAATATATGCTTATTTTGTGGATTCTACAACTATGACTGGTCATGCTAACTCATCACTAGTCACTAACCTTAATAAGCTTATTACCAAAAAAATAATATGGATTGATACTACATACTACTACTACTACTCACTACTAATGACTCATCAATTTTATGAACTTCACTAATTAATTAAATTTGTCTCTACCTATCTAGAATTTGATGATGTGATGAGCCTAGCTAGCTAGCTATAATAATAACATTAAATTAATTAAATGAAACACTAACAAAATTGAATTAACTTTGTGATGATGATGATCTTCTCAATGTCATCTCATGCATCATTATTGTTACTGCTTTGATGATGATGTGTTGAATTTCCAATGATGGAAGATATGGCAGCAACAAGAGCTGAAGTGAAATTAGGATCAGCAGTGATAGCAGCAGTTGCAGCATTTATTGTATCAGCAAAAGATGAACCTGTTGTTGTTGTGTCAATTGATCCTTGTAATCCTGAAATAATCTTGCTTTGATCACCATTAAGAACATGTCCAAACATGTTTGGAGCTGACATAAATTTCTGAGCCAAAAGGGGTGTTAAGAGACTAAGTTGTTGGCTTTGATTATTAGGCAAATCCCTTAAAGAATTTGGGTTAAAGTTGTTGTTGTTATTATTGTTATTATTATTTGTGGCGGTTTGTGTTAGGTCCAAAGTTATGGTTGGAAATGGAGCTGAAGCTGAGAGTGTAGCCATGTTTTGAGAGCAAGGAAGGGTGGCGCTTTCGAGTATGGTGGGGTTGATTAGGCCGTCGGCGCTTGGCATCGAACCGGAGAGGAGCATGGAGGCGGCGGCAGAGGTGGTTGAGGCCATTGCCTTGGCAGTTGGAGGGAGTGGATGGTTGTGTTGGCCTTCATATGTTGTTATCAACACACTTCTATCTTCAGCACACCTTTGTACCTATCATCAAATCATACTTAGGCTTAGTTTGATAAAGCTTTTACTTTTCAAAAGTAACTTATAAAAGCTAACTTTTAAAAGATAATTTTTTAAAAGTTGTAGTATTTATGTTTGATAAATCAAATTAAAAATTGCTTTTAATAAATACAAGCAACAATAATTGCATTTAGTAAAATAGTTTTTAAAATTTAAAAATACTATAATAGACATAAATGAAAGTATTAAATTTGAAAATTAGTTAATATGTGAGATTATATTAGACTTTTAAATTTTGAAAAGCACAAGCCAACTTTAAAAAGCTCTATCTTAGGTGCTTTCAAAAGTATCCCAATCTTTTAAAAGCTGCAAACACAAGCACATGATTTTTTTATTTACCAAACACAAAATGAGGTGCTTGAACTTTTAAAAAGCACAAGCACCCCTTCAAAAAGCTTTACCAAACCAAACCTTAATTTCTACTATAGTTAATATTTTAAGCAACACTACTTTTGATTATGTATCTCTAGTTTTTATCACGGATAACGTATACTTTTTGTTTCTAACGTTTTATAAAAGTTTTAAAAATATCTTTAAATTTTATTTTATTACAATTTTATCTTAAAATTTTTTTATTTGTATCAAATATACCTATGACAATTAACTTTTTAAAAAATTTAGAACCAATTCAACAACAATTACATAAAAACAACTTTTAACACAAGTAAATCAAATATAATTATCATGTATTATTGTTGAATTGGTCTTAAATATTTTTAAAATTTAGTTATCGGGAATATATTTGTTACAAATTAAAAATTTGTGGAATAAAAACTGAAACAAAATAAAACTTAAAAATATTTTTAAAACTTTTATCAAACTTTAAAAATAAAAAATATACTTTACTTCTTTATTATTTTCTATTTTTTTCATAAAATTTTAAAAGTATGAAAAATAAAAATAAAAATAAAAACCAATTCTAAATATAACTTTTAATTTGTGTTTTTATTTTCTATTTCCATTTTTCGGATTTTGTTAAGAAAGAAACGAAAATAGGGAAGCGAAAAGAGGAAACAATCTTAATATTCTCTTTCACAAAATCTAAAAGTAAAAAACATTGAAAATGATAAAAAAAAAAAATCAAACTAAAAATAGAAGACTTTTGAGATATTTGACCACATTATAAATAAGGAAGTCGGTATATCAGTAATTTTTAACCGTTAATCTTAATTATATATATATATATATTTTATAATTAAAATCAACGATTAAAAATCACTGAAACATTGGTAAAACGGCACACTTGAAATTTTTTTTATAAATAATATATTAATATTTAATATAATAATTGAAAAGAAAGTGTATAGTACTTGTTTGCGAACAGGACAACCAGTACTCATGGTGCAACGATAATAAGCTCGCGGACATGGATTTCCTTTTGCCATTTTCTGTCCATACTTTCGCCATTGGCATCCGTCTGCAATCTGCATCAACAAACAATTAATGTAAATACATAATTAATTAAGAACACTTTGGATTTTGATGGAAACTCATGTGTGGTTATC
Organism: Arachis hypogaea; assembly: GCF_003086295.3. Classification (NCBI taxonomy): domain Eukaryota; kingdom Viridiplantae; phylum Streptophyta; class Magnoliopsida; order Fabales; family Fabaceae; genus Arachis; species Arachis hypogaea. Next base: position 2,562,106 of record NC_092052.1, read on the forward strand.
AATTAATTTCATGTAAAGTCGATAATTGATAGCCGTTAGATAATAATTTAATCAAACGTGTTAGATAATAATTTAATCAAAAGTGTCAAATTATTTAATGATGTGTAGAGGAATAGTGTTATTAAGTATTTATTAAAATAGTATCGATTTCAAGATATGCAAAATAAAATATTAAATCTAAGAATGATTATATATGGTTGGTTATTACCATGGAAGATTCTGATCTTGCTCTCACTGATACACGTGCTTTCTTGATCATAGACATGGTTTCAGAAGCTTGATCAACATCCCTGAAAGAATTCAACCTCGTTGAAACCTTGTTAGAGAGCCAACCTGATAATCCTTCATCAGTAACCATTGTTGTGTTTCTCTCTCTGTTTCCACCATCAACTTTATTATTATTATTGTCTTTCTCCAAAACAATATTATTATTATTATTATCAACCATGCTTTTGCTTTCTCCTCCTGCTCCAAGTTTGATATCTGAAGATTGTTGAGAAGGATCATTATCCTTTTCACCAAAACCAGCAACACCCATGTCTAGGAATGTTCTTCCCACCATATCTTCCTTCTTACTTTTCTCCTCTATGTCTTGCTTCATCTATAACACAATCAAATAAAAACCACATGTTTTAGTTTTTTCTTTTTTCTCAATTAATTTTCTTTCCTATGTTAAAACTTCCAACTACTTTAAAATTCATGTGCAGTTCTCTTTACTTCACTAAAATTACAAGTTTAAATTTAAAAAATAATATTTTTTTCTTTTTATAAATAAATTGCTTAAACATAAAAACATTCATTGAAAAAGTATTAATCAACAATTATATTACATTACAAAAAAAAAAACTACCAAATGAGTTATCTACACAAAATATATTTAAATATAAATTAAAAATAAATTATATAATACATGAGTTTATATATAAATATATAGTAATTGATTTCGTAGCTAATTTTTAGTATGTACATAGTACTTTTATAAAACAATTATTAAAAAAAAAATTAATGTTTGACTTTATATATCATTCGTTAAATAAAATCTGTGAGAGTTTAATGGATTATGCTACGTGTCAGCTACAAAGTCAGTCACTGATATAAAATACATGTTTGAATACAAATACACATTAAAAATAAATTAAATCATACATGTATTTATAGTGGCTGATTTTAGTGTACAAATAGCATTTTTCGAGTTTAATTATTTATGCACTAGTTGTGGCACTTTCATTTTGTGCTTGATAATATACTAATTGCACTACTATATATTGATATTTCTTTTTATTTGATTTTGGATTAAGTAAAAACTAAAAAGTATTAGAGAAATTACAAATTAGTAATTACCGCATGATTTTGATCCCTTTGCTGCATGAGGTTGATAAGTTGCATGTGTAAGGTGTTATAGTTATTGTTAAGTTCTTCAATAAGCTCTCTCAATCTTTGATTTTCAGCATTCACGTGTTGCAATTCTGCTAGCAATCCCAACTACAAGAAAATAACAATAAATTAAATTAGTCTTAAAAATTAGGATAAAGTATCAAATTGGTTCCTTATATTTGAGTGTAATTTTATTTTGGTCCTTAAGGTTTAAAGTGTTCTATTTGAATAAAAAAAAATTTCATTT